>NW_027522368.1:0-273716 GCF_052094955.1 Ictidomys tridecemlineatus
GAGTAGAGGAAGTTAACACAGAAAAAAGTTATAAAATGGTTGGGAGATCTGGAAAAAAAAGAAAAATAGGGCATGTGACACCACCCCATATATAAAAACCGTAACTTTCCTGGAAAGAGACGCTCATTCCACGCTACTGTGACCCACTTCAGGAACAGCTTTCTAGGAGCCTGCACACACAGCTCCTAGAACCAAGGAGATTAGTTCCTGCCTCTACAAGGCTGGTTTGCTGCTGCTGCTATGGGATCCAAAAGAACCCGCTTTCTTCCTTTCCTTTCTTCCTCTCTGCCTAGTGTTTGGCTGATCTTGACAGAACCTCCTAAAATGGAGGCCTGCAGGCAGGGGAGTGTGGGAAACGAGGTTCTCGTAATTTCTGTCCCTCTGGTGTGGGGAGAACACAGAAGGACAGACATGGTGCTGAACACCCACACAAGGTGTCAGACACACTTGAACCTGAAAGTGGGAAAAGGGTGTTTGTGAAAAGAGTGGAGAGATAGGAGTCTCAGAGATTTTAAAAGCGTGAGTTGGAGTTGAAGCTCCAAATACAGACTCTCTAACCAGGTGCCTACAAGTCCCTGGGAGACATCTTTTTTCAGATGACTGTATACTCCAGTTTGAAGATTGGTCTAGACTTTGATCGTGCAAAGGGATGCACACCCTCCAGCCAGCTTTCTCAGGGCACTCTGGACCTCGTTGCTTCTCAGGCTGTGAATGATGGGGCTCAACAGGGGGCTAACCACACAGAAGAGCACAGAGACCAGGGTGTCCATGTCCAGCCTTCTCTGGGCCTGTCATAGTGGAAGTAGGCTGTTCCATAGAAGACCACCACGACAGTGAGGGGGGATGCACAGGTGGAGAAGGCCTTCCTTCTGCCCTGGGCGAAGGGAATCCCCAGAATGGCCACCTTGTTGAGTGTGTAGGAGCCTGCAGTGAAGAGGCAGGGGCTAAGGCCCATGGTGGCACTGACAACGTGGAGCACAAACTCGTTGACAGAGGTGTCTGAGCAGGAGAGCTTCAGGAGCAATGGGGTGTCACAGAGAAAGTGGTTGAACTGGTGGGGCCGACACAAAGTGAGTGTGATGGCCAGCACCGTGTGTGTGACCAAATTCACCAGCCCACACAGCCAGGACCCAGTCACCAGGCCAACACAGACCTTCACACTCATGATGACTGGGTACTGCGAAGGATGGCAGGTGGCCACACAGCAGTCATACTAGCCACACAGCCAGTAAGACGCCTTCTGTGCCAGCACTTGTCACCAAGAAGAAGATCTGGGAAAGGCAGCCCTCATAAGAAATGGGCTTCTTCTCCTAAAAGAAGTTCACCAGCAGTACTAGGACGGTGGTTTATGTGTAGCAGATTTCCAAGAAGCTCAAATTGCTGAAGAAAAAGTACATTGGAGTGTGGAGAGCAGGTCTGACCCTGGTGGCCACTATTATGAGCATGTTCCCCAGGAGAGTGGTCAGGTAAATGACCAGAAAGAGCAGAAAGAACCAGCCCTGTAGGTTGGAGTGGTGGAAAATACCAAGAAGACGAATTCAGTGACAAATGATTGATTGCTCATTTCCAATGTTGTCATAGCTACAAAACAGAGATAAAGAGACCATGACAAGAATGGACTGAGAGCACCCCAAACAGGCTTGTTAATCTGCAGCAACATGGCAAATTATATCGAATGAAAAGCAGCCTGGAGACTGATAACCTGTGGGACTGGTCTCATGGAATAAGACCCATAGAGCCGCACACATTTGCAGGGGTGATGGTGGGTTGGAGTAACCAGAGAATTGCTAGAAGCCAACAGAAAGCCATACGACCTTATTATGGTGTGAAGTCATTTCTCACTGTCTCAGTAATCTCTGTCTCCTGTTGTCCTTTTATGTAAACATAGGATTTTGGAGCAGTTCATTTTCATTCCAAATTTTAAGAAAAAAATTTACAAAGCAGAGTCATCATCTTCAGAAGCAGTCGGTGTTGCCTTTAGTGTTTTCCAATGTAGAGTTTTTCTCATTTTACATTAATCTTGATCTCTGTGTTCAGAAAGGCAGAAGTTAACTATTCCTGTACAATGCTGAAATTATCAGGGCCAGAGCAAAATAGAGGAAAGAAGTTGATGAAGTGGGGTTGGACTGGCTATCTTAAGTATACAAGGAAGATCAGTGGAGTAGAAAGAGAATGAGAGGGTGGAGAGGTTTGTGAAGAGAGGGAATGTGAAAGGTCTTTACGCAGATCATGTTATGTGCACATGGAAGTCTACCACAGGGGACTGCACCTGTATGTATATGTAGAAAGCACCAGTCAGAAATTAACAGATAAATGACCCAAAGAATGATCAGTAGAGAAAGGAGAATGGGGGCGGGAAGGGGAGGGAGATGGGGGGTGGGGACTGAATGGAGTATATCAGATTCCATGCTCGTAGGATCTTTTCCAAATCAACCCAACTTATATGTATAACTATTATGCTCTAATAAAAAATTTAAGAAGATGACATGATCCTATCAGCAAAGAGTGAGATTTAAATTCTTTTTGACCTATTTGTATACCTTTAATTTCTTTCTTTTGTCCAATGGCTCTGGCAATTTCAAGGATGAAGTTGAATAGAAGTGGTGAAAGAGGGGGCACCCTGTCTTCTTCCAGTTTTTAGAGTGAATGCTTTCAACCTTTCTCCACTTAGAATGATGCTGCCTTGGGTTTAGCATAAATAGAATTTACAATGCTTTTACAAAGTTTCTTCTGTCCCTAGTGTTTCTACTGTTTTGACAGGTAGGGGTGCTATATTTTGTTAAATGCTTTTTCTGCATCTATTGAGATAATCAATAAACTTACATCTCTCTTAAATAAACTTAATCTCTCCCCTTTTTATCTCTCCCCTTTGGCTAAACATTCAGATCATCTTCAGTCCTATAAATATTTTTTTATTGGTTGTTCACAATATTACAAAGCTCTTGACATATCATACTTCGAACAATAGTTTCAAGTGAGTTATGAACTCCCATTTTTACCCTAAATACAGATTGCAGAATCACATAGGTTACACATTCACATTTTTACATAATGCCATACTAGTGACTCATGTATTCTGCTACCTTTCCTATCCTCTACTATCCCCCTCCCCCCATCTTCTCTTTCTATCCCATCTACTGTAATTAATTTCTCTCCTTATTTTTCTTCCAATTCCCCTCACAACCTCTTTTATGTGGTTTTTTATAACAATGAGTGTCTCTTTCCATTTCCATGCAATTCCACTTTTCTCTCTCTTTCCCTCCCATCTTGTGCCTCTGTTTAATGTCTATCTTTTCTTCCTGCTCTTCCTCCCTACTCTATTCTTAGTTGCTCTCATTATATCAAAGAAGACATTTGGTATTTGTTTTTTAGGGATTGGCTAGCTTCACTGAGCATAATCTGCTCTAATGCCATTCATTTCCCTGCAAATTCCATGATTTTGTCATTTTTTAGTGCTGCGTAATACTCCATAGTGTATAAATGCCACATTTTTTTAATCCATTCATCCATTGAAGGGAATCTGGGTTGGTTCCACAGTCTAGCTATTGTGAATTGTGCTGCTGTGAACATCGATGTGGCAGTATCCCTGTAGTACACTCTTTTAAGGTCTTCAGGGAATAGACCAAGAAGGGCAATAACTGGGTCAAATGGTGGTTCCATTCCTAGCTTTCCCAGGAATCTCCATACTGCTTTCCAAATTGGCCGAACCAATTTGCAGTCCCACCAGCAATGTATAAGAGTACCCTTTTCCCCACATCCTCGCCAGCACTTGTTATTATTTGACTTCATAATGGCTGTCAATCTTACTGGAGTGAGATGGTATCTTAGGGTAGTTTTGATTTGCATTTCTCTGACTGCTAGAGATGGTGAGCATTTTTTCATGTATCTGTTGATTGATTGTATGTCCTCCTCTGAGAAGTGTCTGTTCATGTCCTTGGCCCATTTGTTGATTGGGTTATTTGTTGTCTTATTGTCTAATTTTTTGAGTTCTTTGTAAACTCTGGATATTAAGGCTCTATATAAAGTGTGGGGGGTAAAAATTTGTTCCCATGATGTAGGCTCCCGATTTACTTCTCTTATTGTTTCTCTTGCTGTGAAAAAACTTTTTAGTTTAAGTAAGTCCCATTTGTTGATTCTTGCTATTAACTCTTGTGCTATGGGTGTACTGTTAAGGAATTTGGAGCCTGATCCCACAATATGTAGATCGTAGCCAAATTTTCCTTCTATCATACGCAGAGTCTCTGATTTGATATCAAGGTCCTTGATCCATTTTGAACTAATTTTTGTGCATGGTGAGAGGAGGGGATTTAGTTTCATTTTGTTGCATATGGATTTCCAGTTTTCCCAACACCATTTGTTGAAAATGCTATCCTTCCTCCATTGCATGCTTTTAGCCCCTTTATCGAATATAAGATAGTTGTAACTTTGTGGATTAGTCTCTGTATCCTCTATTCTGTACCATTGGTCTACCCGCCTGTTTTGGTACCAGTACCATGCTGTTTTTGTTACTATTGCTCTGTAGTATAGTTTGAAATCTGGTATTGCTATACCACCTGATTAACACTTCCTGCTTAGAATTGCTTTTGCTATTCTGGGTCTTTTATTTTTCCATATGAATTTCATGATTGCTTTATCTATTTCTACAAGCAATGCCATTGGAATTTTGATTGGCATTGCATTAAACCTATAGAGGACTTTTGGTAATATCGCCATTTTGATGATGTTAGTTCTGCCTATCCATGAACAGGGTATATCTTTCCATCTTCTAAGATCTTCTTCTACTTCTCTTTTTAGGGATCTGTAGTTTTCATTGTATAAATCTTTCACCTCTTTTGTTAGGTTGATTCCCAAGTATTTTATTTTTTGAGGATATTGTTAATGGAGTCGTTTCCCTTATTTCCATTTCAGAGGTTTTGTAGCTGTTATACAGAAATGCCTTTGATTTGTGCATGTTGATTTTATATCCTGCCACTTTGCTGAATTCATTTATTAGTTCTAGTAGTTTTTTTGTAGACCCTTTTGGGTCTTCTAGGTATAGAATCCTGTCATCTGCAAATAGTGATAATTTAAGTTCTTTCTTTCCAATTTTTATGCCTTTAATTTCTTTCGTTTGTCTAATTGCTCTGGCCAGTGTTTCGAGAACTATTTTGAATAGAAGTGGTGATAGAGGGCATCCCTGTCTTGTTCCTTATTTTAAGGGGAATGCCTTCAATTTTTCTCCATTCAGAATGATGCTAGCCTGGGGCTTAGCGTAGATAGCTTTTACAATATCAAGGTAAGTTCCTGTTATCCCTAGTTTTTCTAATGTTTTTAACATAAAGGGATGCTGTACTTTGTCGAATGCTTTTTCTGCGTCTATCAAGATGATCATATGGTTCTTATCTTTAAGTCTATTGATATGGTGAATAACATTTATTGATTTCCGTATATTGAACCATCCCTGAATCCCAGGTCTCACAATTTTTTTGATGTGTCTTTGTATCCGATTCGCCAGAATTTTATTGAGGATTTTTGCATCTAGATTCATCAGAGATATTGGTCTGTAGTTTTCTTTCTTTTATGTGTCTTTGTCTGGTTTCAGAATCAATGTGATGTTGGTCTCATAGAATGAATTTGGAAGGACTCCCTCTTTTTCTATTTCCTGGAATAACTTGAAAAGTATTGGTATTAATTCTTCTTTAAAGGTTTTGTAAAACTCCGCTGTATACCCATCCGGTCCTGGGCTTTTCTTGGTTGGTAGTCTTTTGATTACTTCTTCAATTTCATCCATTGATATTGGTCTGTTCAAATTGTGTGTGTCCTCCTGACTCAGTCTGGGCAAATGATATGTCTTAAGAAATTTATTGATGTCTTCACTATCTTCTATTTTATTGGAATATAGGTTTTCAAAATAGTTTCTAATTGTCTTCTGTATTTCTGTGGCGTCTGTTGTGATATTGCCTTTTTCATCCCTTATGTTAGTAATTTGAGTTCTCTTCTTCTCTTCGTTAGCATGGCTAAAGGTTTGTCAATCTTGTTTATTTTTTCAAAGAACCAACTTTTAGTTTTGTTAATTTTTTCGATAGTTTCTTTTGTTTCAATTTCATTGATTTCCGCTCTGATTTTAATTATTTCTTGCTTTCTGCTGCATTTGCTATTGTTTTGCTCTTCCTTTTCTAGGGCTTTGAGATGAAGTGTGAGCTCATTTATTTGTTGGTTTTTCCTTTTTTTTGAGGAATGACCTCCAAGCGATGAATTTCCCTCTTAAAACTGCTTTCATTGTGTCCCATAGATTCCGATAGGTTGTGTCTGCATTTTCATTTATCTCTAAGAATTTTTTGATTTCCTCCTTTATGTCTTCTGTAACCCTTTGATCATTCAGTAACATATTGTTCATTTTCCATGTGATATTGGATTTTCCCTTCCTTTTTTATCATTAATTTCCAGTTTCAATCCATTATGATCAGATAAAATTCATGGTATAATCTCTACCCCTTTATATTTATTGAGGGTTGCCCTATGGCATAATATATGGTCTATTTTTGAGAAGGATCCATGTGCTGCTGAGAAAAAAGTATATCCATTCGATGATGGTTGGTATATTCTATATATGTAATTAAGTCTAGGTTATTGATTGTGGTATTGAGGTCTATAGTTTCTTTATTCAACTTTTGCTTGGAGGATCTGTCCAATGGTGAGAGAGGTGTGTTGAAGTCACCCATAATTATTGTGTTGTGGTCTATTTGATTCTTGAACTTGAGGAGAATTTGTTTTATAAACTTCGAAGCGCCATTATTTGGTGCATAAATATTGATAATTGTTATGTCTTGTTGTTTAATGGTTCCTTTTAACAGTATATAATGTCCTTCCTTATCCCTTTGGATTAACTTAGTATTGAAGTCGATTTTATTCGATATGAGGATGGCCACCCCTGCTTGCTTGCGAGGAGCATGTGCGTGGTATATTTTTTCCCAACCTTTCACCTTCAGCCTGTGTATGTCTTTTCCAGTCAGGTGAGTCTCCTGGAGACAGCATATTGTTGGATTTGTTTTTTTGATCCATGTTACCAGCCTATGTCGCTTTATTGGAGTGTTTAAACCATTAATGTTTAGAGTTACTATTGATATATGGTTTGTACTTTCAGCCATATTTGATTATTTATCTCGTTTTTTTTTTAATTGCGTTTGTTTGACCATGATTAGTTTTCCCCCTCCGTCTGTCTTTACTGAGGTACTTCCAATTGTTGGCTTTGGTTAATGTATTCCGTTTCTTCCTCGTGTAGTGTTTTGCTCAAGATGCTTTGCAACGCTGGTTTTCTGGCTGCAAATTCTTTTAGTTTTTGTTTATCATGAAAGATTTTTATTTCGTTGTCGTATCTGAAGCTTAATTTTGCTGAGTACACAATTCTTGGTTGGCATCCATTGTCTTTCAGTGTTTGAAATACGTTATTCCAGGATCTTCTCGCTTTCATTTTCTGAGTTGAGAAGTCCATTGTTAACCTTATTGGTTTACCCCTGAATGTAATCTTTCTCTTTTCTCTTGTAGCTTTTAATATTTTCTCTTTGTTCTGTATATTGGATATCTTTATAACAATGTGTCTCGACGTTGGTCTACTGTGATTTTGTATGTTCAGTGTCCTGTATGCATCTACAATTTGTATATCTGTTTTCTTTTTTAATTCTGGAAAGTTTTCTGTGATTATTTCATCTAGTAGATTACTCATTCCCCTTGTTTGAATCTCTATCCCTTCCTCTATCCCAATGACTCTTAAATTTGGTTTTTTTATATTATCACATATCTCTTGTATGCTTCTCTCATGATTTTTAACCAGCCTATCTGAGATGGCTAGCCTCTTTTCCAGATGATATATTTTGTTTTCATTGTCTGATTTTCTAGCTTCTACTTGCTCCACTCTATTAATGATACTCTCATTTGAGTTTTTAATTTGGTTTATAGTTTCCTTCATTTCTAAGATTATGGTTTGATTCTTTTTTATAGTCTCTATCTCCTGATAAAGATGCTTAACTTCTTCCTTTATCTGTTTGTGTAATACATTCTCAATGTGTTCTTTGGCTGCTTGAATTTGCTGTCTTTTATCCTCTTTAAGGTTCCTTTCCATCTGTCTCAGGTGTTCCATGAGTTCTTTATATGACCATTTTTCTGGTGATTCTATATCCTCCTGAATATTTAGGCTGCCCTGCATTGTTTGCACTCCTTTTCTTCCTTGCTTTTTCATGCTGTTCATATTGTTTCTTGTTCTGTTTGACTGCTGAGTTACTGTTTACTCCTATAAATATATTTGGAGCTTGGGAGGAAAGGTATTAGAAGGGATGGGTAGAAGTCACTAAAGAGAATAAGAGTAAGCAGGTAGAATTCAAGGAAGGGGGAATAAGAAAATTAAAAAGAGATGTAAAGACAGGAGAAAAGAAGGATAGAAAAAAATAGAAGATTAAAAGGGATTTAAAGAAAAATAATAATAGTAGAAATGGAAAATGAGATTTAAAAAATAGAATAAAATAAAATAAGATGGAATAAAAAACATTTAAAAAGACAGCAAAAAAAAAATTTTATAAATGCAGTCCTAGAGTTCGATTAACTGCTCTTCCAGTGGGTGGAGCTATGCCCACCGGGCCAAGTTTCTCCTCTCAGTAGGCGGGAGTCAATCACTGTGCAGCGGTACTTCCTCCCGGATTGGGCGGGTCTCCATTCCTGCTGTTCACTGTGTGGGCGGGGCCTTTTGCAGAGCTGGTCAGGGGTCGTTTGCAGCACTGTGTTGGCAGGTGGAGGGTGGTCGTCTGCAGCTCCAAACCGCCAGAGGAGGTTCACAGAGTCGGGCCCTCGGGGCCAGGCAGGCAGCGCCTGCTCCCCCACTCACTGCAAGGGTGTAGGCAGCGGCCGCTTGGCGGTAGCCAGCGGCGGTTCACAGAGCTGGTCTGCGGGGGCCCAAGCAGCCAAGCAGGCAGCGCCGGCTCCCAGGATCACTGCGCCATGTGAGCAGCGGCTGGTTGAGGTTCTCCAAGCCAGCCCGGGGAGGGGGGGGACAGGCAGACAGCCAGCAACGGCTCCCAAGTTCGATGTTATGTGTGAGCGGTTCACAAAGCCGGGCTGCGGGGACCCAGGCAGGCCGCTCCTGCTCCTAAACTCGCTGCAGCGTGTGGGCAGAGGTCGGCTTGGGTTCACAGGGCTCGTCCGCGGGGGTCCAGGCCGGCAGCAATGGTTCCTAAGAACAATGCAGCGTGTGGCCTGCGCCGGCTGCGATTCACAGAGCCAGCTAGCGGGAACCCAGGCAGGCCACTCCTGCTCCTAAACTCGCTGCCGCGTGTGGGCGGCGGTCGGCTTGGGATCACAGGGCCCGCCCGCGGGGGTCCAGGCAGGGAACAATGGTTCCGAAGAACAATGCAGCGTGTGGCCTGCACTGGCTGCGATTCACAGAGCCAGCTCGCGGGGACCAGGGCAGGTCGCTCCTGCTCCTAAACTCGCTGCTGCCTGTGGGCGGCGGTCGGCTTGGGTTCACAGGGCCCGCCCGCGGGGGTCCAGGCGGGCAGCAATGGTTCCCAAGAACAATACAGTGTGTGGCCAGCGCTGGCTGCGATTCACAGAGCCAGCTCTCGGGGACCCAGGCAGGCAACGACCGTTCCCACGGATGCTTCAGTGTGTGGGCAGCGGTCGGCTTGGGTTCACAGAGCCCGCCCGCCGGGGGTCCAGGCGGTTAGTGTCCGCTCCTATGCTCACTGCAATGTGTAGGCAGCAGCCATTCGGCGGCCCCTGCGGGACTGTGCCCCTGCTCTGGGTTGCCGAGATTCAGTATTTTGTGACAATCTGACACCTCCTATTAAACTTACTAGTTCCAGGAAGGTCTCCTTTCAGAGGAAATTTGCTTGAAGTTTCCCAGCAGGACGCATGTGGGTGTATCAATGAGTCTCTCTGATCCCCTTAGCATGGAGGCATTGTATGTGCTGCCTCTTCGCTGGCAGCCATGTTCTTCTCTTTCCCTATAAATATTTTAATGAACATTTTCCTACATAAACATATGTTACCATTTTGAAATATCTCTTCAGAATAAAATTTAAATCTGACATAAAAGAATTTGTTGTGCAGTTTCTATTTAAAACTAGCTCATGGAAGACATTATATTAAGTGAAATAAGCCAGACGCATAAAGAGAAATAGCAGTTTTTCACTTCTTTGTGGAAGTTAAAAAGTTAATCTCAGAGAAGTAGGGAGTAGAGCGGTGGTTATTGGAGCCTGGAAGAGATTCACAAAAATCATTGTGAGTCTGATTTCTCAAAGATTTCTGTGAAGGACTGCCTGAAACATGCCCTCTGAGAGTGGTCTTAGAAAAAAAATAAGAGTGGACTTCTAACAGGGTCTTCAGAAAATCTCTCTTCTCTCCTCAGTGGGCAGCAGGAGGTCCATGGGTCTGGCTGCCTAGGAGCTAGCTGTTGTGTTCAAATGGGCAGGACCAGGACGGCTGGAGAATCTCAATAATCACTAGTAGACCGCATTCTAGGTGAGGGCAGGGTGGAAACAGGCCATCCAGAAGGAAATGGCTTCAGCTCTGAAAATGACAGAATCTGTGGATTTAGGAAATGGTTGTGGGTCCAATCCACTCATAACACCTACTCCCTGGGTCAGTCCAAGGTTGCCACAGTTACCACAGTACTTACCAGAAAAACCCAGAGGGGGAGATGCACTCTGGCCTCCTGGCTTGAAGGTTTTGTCTGGGGCCAGCTGACCCATTGCTGCTGGCCTGAGATGAGGTAGGACATCGAGGTGGAAGGGAACAATGGGGGAAGCGTCCCTAGCTAATGGCATCCAGAAGGTTAAGGCTGGGGAGGGGACAGGAGGAGACACTTCACAGGGGACAAGATGTGATTCCCCAGAGCATGTCCCCGGCCACACTCCACCTGCCCACACTCCTCTCAGTACAGTGGGCCTTTCAGATAATTAACCCACAAAATGGATGGATCCACAGATTAGGTCACAAGTCTCACAGCCTAATCATTTCACCTCTGAACACTGCTACTGTTGCTGACCCTGAGCTTTTGGTGGGAGGATACCTTATTTTCAAGCCATAATAGTCTCTACAGTCCATGTGCTTTGGTTAGAATACCTTCATGTCATCTGGGAGAGTAATCGGGTGCCAAAACAAGATTAAAAAAAATATCTGCTAACTGTAGATGTGACATTTGGAGCTTGGGGAAAAGCTCTGAAGAGGAGCCCTGGGTGGAGGACTTTAAAATCCTGGTGACTAGGACACAAGATGGCACCTGGAATGTGGGCTAGCTGAGTGGCAGCTGGATCACTCATTAAAACATAAAAAAAATGTCTGGGGAGAGGAAAGGATGAAAGGAGGTTGGGCCTGGAGTCTGGGTACCTGCGGGGTCTCCCCAAGGAGATTCCAGGAGGCAGCAGGACAGGTTCCCAAGAGATAGGCCTGGGAGTAATGGCTTAGAGTGACTGTGGAAGTCACAGCTGCTCATAAAGCCAAAAGAGAGCAGGGTGAGGAGAGTGGGCCTGATGGACTATGCGGAAAAAAAAATGGTGTCCAGAAAGAGGCTCACCAGCTAACAGCAATCATTCTGCACCAAAGTGTTAAAGCTCTGCTCTCTGTACAAGGCCTTCTGCACCCCAGTCTAAAACCTCTGCTCTCTATATCAGTCCTTCTGCACCCCAGTCTACAACCTCTGCTCCCTGCAACAATCCTTCTTCATCCCAGTCTCCAAGTTCTGCTCTCTGGAACACTCTTTCTGCACTCCAGTCTCGAACATCTGCTCTCTGCAACAGTCCTTCTGCACCTCGGTCTGAAAACTCTGCTCTCTGCAACAATCATTCTGCACCCCAGTCTCCAACCTCTGCTCTCTGTAACAGTCTTTCTAAACCTCAGTCTCCAAACTCTACTCTCTATAATATCCTTCTGCACACCAATCTCCAAACTCTGATATCTGTAACAGGCCTTCTTCACCCCAGTCTCCAACCTCTTCTCCCTGCAAGAAAACTTCTGCACCCTATTCTCCAAGTTCTGCTCTCTGAAAGAGTCCTTCTGCACCCCACTATAGAACATCTGCTCTCTGCAACAGTCCTTATGCACCTAAGTCTCAAAACTCTGCTGTCTGCAACAATCATTCAGCAACCTAGTCTCCAACCTCAGCTCTCTTTAACAGTCCTTCTGCACCTCAGTCTCCTAACTCTGCTCTCTATAATATCCTTCTGCACACCAGTCTCCAAACTGATATCAGGCCTTCTGAACCCCAGTCTCCAAACTCTGCTTTCTGAAAGAATCCTTCTGCACCCCAGTCTGCATGTTCTGCTCTCTGAAAGAGTTCTTCTGCACCCCACTCTAGAACATCTGCTCTGTGAAACAGTCCTTCTGCTCCTAAGTCGGAAAACTCTGCTCTACGCAACAATCATTGTGCAACCAAGTCTCCAAACTCTGCTCTCTGTAACAGTCCTTCTGCACCTCAGTCTCTAACCTCTGCTCTCTCTAAAAATCTTTCTGCAACTCAATTTCCAACCTCTGGTCTCTGTCACAGTCCTTCTGCACCTCAGTATCCAACCTCTTCTCTCTGTAATGATCCTTCTGCACCTCAGTCTCCAACCAGTGCTCTCTTTAACAGGCCTTCTGCACTGCAGTCTCCAACCTCTGCTCTCTGTAACAGTTCTTCTGCACCCCAGTTTCCAAGCCCTACTTTCTTTTACAGTCCTGCTGCACCCAAATCAAACCTCTGCACTCTATAACAATCCTTCTGAACTCCAGTCTCAAAACTCTGCTCTCTTTAACAGTTCTTCTGAACCAGAATATCCAAACTCTGCTCTCTATAACACTCCTTATGCAACCCAGTCTCCATCCTCTGCTCTCTGTAAGAATCCTGTTGCACCCCAGTCTTCAAACTCTGCTCTCTGTAAAAGTCCTTCTGCACCTCAGTCTCCAACCTCTGCTCTCTGTAACGATCCTTCTGCACCTCAGTCTCCAAACTCTGCTCTCTGTAACAGTCCTTCTGCATCCCAGTCTCCAATATCTGCTCTCTGCAATGATCCTTCTCCCCAGGCTGCAACCTCTTCTCTCTGCAATGATCCTTCTGCACCACAGTCTCCAACCTCTGATCTCTGTAACAGTCCTTCTGCATCCCAGTATCCAACATCTGCTCTCTGCAATGATACTTCTTCTCCCCAGGCTCCAACCTCTTCTCTCTGTAAAGGTCCTTCTGCACCCCAATTGCCAACCTCTTCTTTCTATAATAGTGCTTCTGCAGCTCAGTCTGAAAACTCTGCTCTCTGCAACGATCCTTCTGTACCCCAGTCTCTAAAATGTGCTATCTGTAACACTCTTTCTTCACCCCAGTCTCCAAACTCTGCTCTCTGTAACAGGACTTCTGTACTCCAGTCGCCAACCTTTTCTCTCTACAACATCTTTTTGCACCTCAGTTTCCAAACTCTACTCTCTGCAACAGTTATTCTGCACCCCAGTCTTTAACCTCTGCTCTCTGTAAGATTCTTCTGCACCTCAGTCTCAAACCTCGGCTCTCTGTAACAGTCTATATGCACCCCAGTAACCAACCTCTGCTCTCTGTAACAATCTTAGGCACCTAAATTTCCAACTTCAGCTCTCTGCATCGGTCCTTCTGAACCACAGTCTACAACCTCTGCTCTCTGTAACAGTCCTTCTGCAACCTAGACTCCAACCTCTACTCTCTGCAACATTTCTTCTGCACCCCAGTCTCCAACCTGTGCTCTCTGTAACTGTCCTTATGCACCCCAGTCTCCAACATCTGCTTTCTCTAAGTATCGTTGTCCACCATAGTCTCCAACCTCTGCTCTCCTCAACGATCATTCCGCACCTCAGTCTCCAACCTCTGCTCTCTGCAACCGTCATTCTGCACCCCAGTCTTCAACAACTGGTATCTGTAACAGTACTTATGCAGCTCAGTCTCCAACATATGCTCTCTGTAAGATATTTCTGCACACCACTCTACAAAATCTGCTCTCTGCAATGATCCTTTAGAACCCAAGTCTCCAAACTCTGCTCCCTGTAACACTCCTTCTATACAGCAGTCTCCAAATTCTGCTCTCTGAAACGGTCCTTCTACACCCCAGTCTCCAACCTCTACTTTCTGTATTAGACTGTCTGCACCCCTGTATGCATCCTCTGCTCTCTGTAACAGTTCTTCTGCACCTCAGTCTCAAAACTCTACACTCTGCAACAGTCCTCTGCACCCCAGTCTCCACCCTCTGCTCTCGGTAACAGTTCTACTGCACGCCAATCTCCAAACTCTGCTCTCTGTAACACTCCTTCTGCACTCCAGTCTCTAACCTGTGATCTCTGTGACAATTCGTCTGGACATCAGTCTCCAACCACTGCTCTCTACAACGTTCCTTCTGTTCCTCAGTCTCCAAACTCTACTACCTGTAAAAGTCCTTCTGCACCTCAGTCTTCAAACTTTGCTCTCTGTAAGATCCTTTTGCAACCAATTCTCAAAACTCTGCTCTCTGTAACAGTCCTTCTGCACCCCGATATCCAAACTCTGCTCTCTGTAACAGGCCTTCTGCACCAAAGTCTTATAACTCTGCTCTCTTTAAAAGGCTTTCTGCACCCAAGTCTTTAACCTCTGCTCTCTGCAACGATCCTTCTGAAACCCAGGATCCAACATCTGCTCTCTGCAACAGTACTTCTGCACCTCAGTCTGAAAACGCTGCTCTCTGCAACAATCCTTCTGTACCCAAGACTTAAACCTCTGCTCTTGTAACACTTCTTTTGCACATCTGTCTTCAAAATGCTCTCTGTAAGATCCTTCTAAAACACAGTCTCGAAACTGTGCTATCTGTAACAGTCCTTCTGCACCCCAGTCTCCAGCCTCTGCTCTCTGCAACAGTCCTTATGCACCCCAGTCTCCAACCTCTACTCTCTGTAAGATCCTTCTGCACCACAGTCTCCAACCTTTTCTCTCTGTATCAGTCCTTCTGCACCCAGGTCTCCAAACTCTGCTTTCTGCAATATTTTTTCTGCACCCCAGTCTCCAACCTGTGCTTTCTGTAACAGTCCTTCTGCACCCCAGATTCCAACATCTGCTCTCTGCAATGATCCTTCTTCAACCAAGTCTCCAAATTTTGTTCTCTGTAGAAATCCTCTTGTTTCACAGCCTCCACCCTCTTCTCTTTGTAATGGTCCATCTGCTCCCCAATTGCCAACCTCTGCTTTCTGTAACAGTCCTTCTTAACCCCAGTCTCTAAACTCTTCTCTCTGCAACGATCTTTCTGCACCTCAGTCTCCTAACTCTGCTCTCAGTCTCCATTCTTTGCTCTCTGTAATGCTATTTCTGCACCCCAATATTCAATCTCTGCTCTCTGTAACAATCTTTCTGCACCTCTGTGTCCAACGTCTGCTCTCTGTAACAGTCCTTCTGCACCCCAGTCTCCAAACTCTGCTCTCTGTAACAGTCCTTCTGTACCGAAGTCTCAAACTTCTACTCTCTATAACAGCCCTTCTGCACCCATATTGCCAACCTCTGCTTTCTGAAACAGTTCTTCTGAACCTCAGACTCCAACCTCTACTCTCTGTAACAGACCTTCAAAGCCTCAGTCTGAAATCTCTGCTGTCTGCAACATTCTTTCTGAACCCCAGTCTCCAAACTGTGCTACCTGTAACAATCCTTTTGCACCCCAGTCTCCAACATCTGCTCTTCGTAACAGGTCTTCTGCAACTCAGTCTCCAAATTCTGATCTATGTAACAGGCCTTCTGCACCCCAGTATCCAATCTCTTCTCCCTGCAACAGTCCTTCTGAACCCCAGTCTCCAACCCCTGCTCTCTGTAAGATCCTTCTGCACCCCGTTTTCCAAACATTGCTCCCTGGAACAGTCATTTTGCACCTTAGTCTTCAACCTCATCCCTCTGCAATGGCCCTTCTGCACCACAGTATTCAACCTCTGTTCTCTGTAGCAGTTCTTCTGCACCCCAGGCTACAAACTCTGCTATCTGTAACAGTCCTTCCGCACCCCAGTCTCGAAACTCTACATTTCGTATCAGTTATTCTGCACCCCAGTCTAAAACCTCTGCTCTCTGTAACAGTCCTTCTACACCTCAGTCTCCAACCTCTGCTCTCTGCAACAGTCCTTCTGCACCCCAGTCTCCAACCTCTGCTCTGTGCAAAAATTTTTCTACACACCAGTCTCCAACATCTGCTCTCTGCAACGATCCTTCTGCATCCCAGTCTCCAATGCCTGCTCTCTGCAGAAGTCCTTCTAAACCCCAGTCTTAAAACTCTGCTCTCTGCTACAGTCCTTCTGCACCCTGGTATCCAAACTCTGCTCTCTGCAACATCTCTTCTACACCCCAGTCTTTAAACTCTGCTCTCTGTAACTATCCTACTACACCCCCGGTCTCCAAACTCTGCTCTCTGAAGCGATTATTCTTTACCACAGTCTCCAACCTCTGCTCTCTGCAACGATCCTTCTGCTCTCCAGTCTCCAACATCTGTTTTCTGCAACAGTCCTTCTGACTCCAGTCTCCAACATCTGCTCTCTGAAACGATCCTTCCTCTACCCAGTCTCCAAGCTCTGCTCTCTGTAAAAGACGTTTTGTATCGCAGTCTCCAACCTCTTCTCTTTGTAACGGTCCATCTGCTCCCAAATTGCAAACCTCTTTTTTCTGTAACAGTTCTTCTGCACCCCAGTATCCAAAGCCTTCTCTCTGCAATGATCATTCTGCACTTCAGTCTCCAAACTCTGCTCTCTGTAAAAGTCCTTCTGCACCTCAGTCTCCATCCTTTGCTCTCTGTAATGGTCCTTCGGCACCCCAGTATTTAATCTCTGCTCTCTGTAACAATCCTTCTACACCTCTGTCTCCAACGTCTGCTCTCTGTAACAGTGCTTCTGTACCACAGTCTCAAACCTCTTCTCTATACAACGATAGTTCCCCACTCCAATTGCCAACCTCTGCTTTCTAAAAAAGTCCTAATTCACCTGAGAATCCAAACTCTGCTCTCTGTAACAGTCCTTCTAAGCCTCAGTCGGAAAACGCTGCTCTCTGCAACAATCCTTCTAAACCCCAGTCTCCAAACTGTGCTATCTGTAACAATCCTTCTGCACCCCAGTCTCAAAAATCTGCTCTCTGTAACAGGCCTTCTGCACCCCAGTCTCCAACCTCTTCTCTCTGCAACGATTCTTCTGCACCTCAGTCTCCAACATCTGCTCTCTGCAACAGTCCTTCTGCACCCCAGTCTACACCCTCTACTCTCTGTAAGATCCTTCTGCACTCCGTTTTCCAAACTTTGCTCTCTGTAACAGTCAATCTGCACCTCAGTCTCCAACCTCAATCCTCTTCAACGGCCCTTCTGCACCCCAGTATCCAACCTCTGTTCTCTGCAGCAGTCCTTCTGCACACCAGGCTACAAAATCTGCTATCTGTAACAGTCCTTCTGCACCCCAGTCTCCAAACTCTTCTTTCTGCACCGATCTTTCTACACCTCAGTCTCCAACCTCTGCTCTCTGTAAAAGTCCTTCTGCACCTCAGTCTCCATCCTTTGCTCTCTGTAATTGTCCTTCAGCACCCCAGTCTCCAATCTCTGCTCTCTGTAACAATCCTTCTGCACCTCTGTCTCCAACGTCTGCTCTCTCTAATAAAGTCCCACTACACCCCAGTCTCCCACATCTGCTCTCTGCAATGGTCCTTCTGCACCCCAGTCTCCAACCACTTCTCTCTATAATGATTCTTCTGCACCCCAATTTCCAAACTCTCCTCTCTGTAACAGTCATTTCAAGCCTCAGTCTGAAACTTCTGCTCTCTGTAACAATCCTTCTAAACAACAGTCTCCAAACTGTGCTATCTGTAACAAACCTTCTGCACCCCAGTCACCAACACCTGCTCTCTGTAACAGGTCTTCTGCAACACAGTCTGCAAACTCTGCTCTCTGTATCAGGCCTTCTCCACCCCATTCTTTAACCTATGCTCTCTGCAAAAGTCCTTCTACAACCCAGTCTCCAACATCTGCTCTCTGCAAGGATCCTTCTGCATCCCAGTCTCTAACGTCTGCTCTCTGTAAGATCCTTCTGCACCCCGTTCTCCATACTTTGCTCTCTGTAACAGCATTCTGTACGTCAGTCTCCAACCTCATCTCTCTGCAACGGCCCTTGTGCACCTCAGTATCCAACCTCTGTTCTCTGCAGCTGTCCTTCTGCACCCCAGGCTAAAAACTCTGCTCTCTGTAAGAGTCCTTCTACACCCCAGTCTCCAAACTCTACTTTCCGTATCAGATATTCTGGACCCCAGTCTAAAATCTCTGCTGTCTGTAACATTCGTTCTGCACCTCAGTCTCCAACCTCTGCTCTCTGCAATGATCCTTCTGCATCCCAGTCTCCCAAATCTGCTCTCTGCAACGGTCCTTCTGCACCCCAGTTTCCAAACTCTGCTCTCTGTAACAGTCCTTCTGTACGGCATTCTCCAACCTCTTGTTTCTATAACGGTCCTTCTATACCCCAATTTCCAAACTCTGCTCTCTGTAACAGTGATTCTAAGCCTCAGTCTGAAACTTCTGCTTTCTGCAACAATCCTTCTAAACCCCAGTCTCCAAACTGTGCTATCTGTAACAATCCTTCTGCACCCCAGTCCCCAACATCTGCTCTCTAAAACACGTCTCCTGCAAACCAGTCTCCAAATTCTGCTCTCTGTAAAAGTCCTTTTGCACCCTAGTCTCCAAACTCTTCTCTCTGCAATGATTCTTCTGCACCTCAGTCTGCAACCTCTGGTCTCTGCAACAGTCCTTCTGCACCCCAGTCTCCAACCTCTGCTCTCTGTAAGATCTTCTGCACCCCGTTTTCCAAACTTTGCTCTCTGTAACAGTCAATCTGCACCTAAGTCTCCAACCTCATCCCTCTTCATCGGCCCTTCTGCACCCCAGTATCCAACCTCTGTTCTCTGCAGCAGTCCTTCTGCACACCAGGCTACAAACTCTGCTATCTGTAACAGTCTTTCTGCACCTGAGTCTCCAAACAATACTTTCCATATCAGTTATTCTGCACACCAGTCTAAAACCTCTGCTCTCTGTAACAGTCCTTCTGCACCTCAGTCTCCAACCTCTGCTCTCTGCAACAGTCCTTCTGCACCCCAGTCTCAAAATTCTACTCTCTGCAAAAATTCTTCTACACACCAGTCTCCAACATCTGTTCTCTGCAACGATCCTTCTGCATCCCAGTCTCCAATGTCTGCTCTCTGCAACAGTCCTTCTACACACCAGTCTCAAACCTCTGCTCTCTTCTACAGTCCTTCTGCACCCCAGTCTTCAACCTCTGCTCTCTGCAACGATCTTTCTGCACCTCAGTTTCCAATGTCTGCTCTCTGCAACGATCCAACTCCACCCCAGTTTCCAACCTCTGTTCTCTGTAACAGTCCTTCTGCACTTCAGTCTCCAAACTCTCCTCTCTGTACCAATTCTTCTGCACCTCAGTCTCCAACCTCTGCTCTCTTTAACAGTCCTTCTGAACTTCAGTCTTCAAACTCTGCTCTCTGTAACAGGCTTTCTGCACCCCAATCTCGAACCTCTGCTCTCTGTAACAATCCTTCTGCACCTCAGTCTCCAAAGTCTGCTCTCTGTAACAGTCCTTCTACACCCTAGTCTCCAACATCTGCTCTCTACAACGGTCCTTTGCACCAAAGTCTCCAAACTCTGCTCTTTATAACAGTCCTTCTGTACCCCAGTCTCCAATGTCTGCTCTCTGTAACAGTCCTTCTACACCCTAATCTCCAACATCTGCTCTCTACAATGGTCCTTTGCACCAAAGTCTCCAAACTCTGCTCTTTATAACACTCCTTCTGTACCCCAGTCTCCAACCTCTTCTCTCTATAACTGTCCTCCTTCACCGCAATTTCCAACCTCTGCTTTCTGTAACAGTCCTTCTGCACCTCAGATTCCAACCTCTGCTCTCTGTAACAGTCCTTCTAAGACTCAGTCTGAAACCTCAGCTGTCTGCAACTATCCTTCTAAACCCCAGTCTCCAAACTGTGCTATCTATAACAATCCTTTTGCACCCAAGTCTCCTACCTCTGCTCTCTGCAACAGGTCTTCTGAACCCCAGTCTCCAAACTCTGCTCACTGTAACAGGCCTTCTCCACACCAGTCTCCAACCTCTTCTTTCTGCAACGATTCTTCTGCACCTCAGTCTCCAACCTCTGTTTTCTGAAACAGTCCTTCTAAACCGCAGTCTCCAACCTCTTCTCTCTGCAATGATCCTTCTGCATTCCAGTCTGCTACAACTGCTCTCTGCAACAGTCCTTCTGCACCCCAGTCTCCAACCTCTTCTCTCTGCAACATTTCTTCTGCACCCTAGTCTCCAACCTGTGCTCTCTGTAACTGTCCTGCTGCACCCCAGTCTCCAAACTCTGCTCTCTGTGGCGATCCTTCTTCACCTCATTCTCCAACCTCTGCTCTCTGCAACGATCCTTTTGCACCCCAGTCTCCATTCTCTGCTCTCTGTAAGAATCCTGTTGCACCCCAGTCTCCAACCTCTCCTCTCTGTAAAAGTCAATCTGCACCTCAGTCTCCAAGTTCTGCAATCTGTAAAAGTCCTTCTGAACCCCAGTCTCAAACATTTGCACTCAGAAATGATCATTCTGCACCTCAGTCTCCAACCTCTGCTCTCTTTAATAGTCCTTCTGCACCCAGTCTCCAACATCTGCTCTCTGCAATGATCCTTTTTCTTTCCAGGCTACAACCTCCGCTCTCTTCAATTGTCCTTCTACATCTCAGTTTCCAAAATCAACTCTCTGTAACAGTCCTTCTGCACCTCAGTCTCCAAACTCTACTCTCTGAAACAGTCCTTCTGCACCCCTGTCTCCAACCTCTGCTCTCAGTAACAGTTCTTCTGCACCCCAATCTCCAAACACTGCTCTCTGTAACACTCGTTCTGCACAACAGTCTCCAAACTCTTCTCTCTGCAACGATCTTTCTACACCTCTGTCTCCAACCTCTGCTCTCTGTAAAAGTCCTTCTGCACCTCAGTCTTTATTCTTTGCTCTCTCTAATGGTCCTTCTGCAACCCAGTCTCCAATCTCTGCTCTCTGTAACAATCCTATTGCACCTCTGTCTCCAACGTCTGCTCTCTGTAACAGTCTTTCTGCACCCCAGTCTCCAAACTCTGCTCACTGTAACAGTCCTTCTGTACCGCAGTCTCCAACCTCTTCTCTCTATAACGGTACTTCTGAACCCCAAATGCCAACCTCTGTTTTCTGAAACAGTCCTTCTGCACCTCAAACTCCAACCTCTGCTCTCTGTAACAGTCATTCTAAGCCACAGTCTGAAACCCCTGCTCTCTGCAACAATCTTTCTAAACCCCAGTCTTCAAATTGTACTATCTGTAACAATCCTCCTGCACCCCAGTCTCAAATTTCTGCTCTCTGTAACAGGTCTTCTTCACCTCAGTCTCCAAACTCTGCTCTCTGTAACAGTCCTTCTGAACCTCAGTCTCCAACCTCATCACTCTGCAACGGACCTTCTGCTCCCCAGTCTCAACCGCTGCTCTCTGCAAGGATCATTCTGCATCCTAGTCTCCAAAGTCTGCTCTCTGCAACAGTCCTTCTATACCCCAGTCTCCAACCTCTGCTCTCTGCTACAGTCTTTCTGCATCACAGTCTCCAACCTCTGCTTTCTGCAACTTTTCTTCTGCACCCCAGTCTTTAACCTATGCTTTCTGTAACTATCCTACTGCACCCTGGTCTCCAAACTCTGCTCTCTGTAACGATCTTTCTGCAACCCAGTCTCCAAACTCTGCTCTCCGCAACAGTCCTTCTGCACCCCATACACCTAGCTCTGACCTCTGTAACAGTCCTTCTGCACATCGGTGTCCAAAATCTGTTCTCTGTAAAATCCTTCTGAACCTCAGTCTCCAACCTCTGCTCTCTGCCAATGATCCCTTCCTCACCACAATCTCCAACCTCTGCTCTCTGTAACAGTTCTTCTGAACCCCAATCTCCAAACTCTGCTCTCTTTAACACTAGTTCTGAACCCCAGTCTCCATCCTCTGCTCTCTGTAAGAATCCTTTGACACCCCAGTCTACAACCTCTCCTCTCTGTAAAAGTCTTTTTGCACCTCAGTATCCAACCTCTGTAATCTGTCACGGTCCTTCTGCACCCCAGTCTTCAACCTCTACTCTCTCAAATGATCCTTCTGCACCTCAGTCTCCAAACTCTGCTCTCTGTAACAGTCCTTCTGCATCGCAGTCTCCAACATCTGCTCACTGCAACGATCCTTCTTCTCCCCAAGCTCCAAACTCTGCTCTCTGCAACAGTCCTTCTGCACCCCAGTCTCCAACTTCTGCTCTCGGTAACAGTTCTTCTGCACCCCAAATCTCAAAATTCTGTTCTCTTTAACACTCATTCTGCACCCCAGTCTCCACCCTCTGATCTCTGTAACAATCCTTCTGGACCTCAGTCTCCAACTTCTGCTGCTCTCTGTATCAGTTCTTCTGCACCTCCGTCTCCAAATTTGTTCTCTGCAATAGTCCTTCTGCACCCCAGTTCCTAAGTCTCCAAACTCTTCTTTCTGTATCAGTCCTTCTGAACTCCAGTCTCAAACCTCTGCTCTGGGTATCTATCCTTCTGAACCTCAGTCTCCAACCTCTGCTATCTGTTACAGTTTTTCTATACCACAGTCTCCAAACTCTGGTTTCTTTTTAACGGTCCTTTTTGCACCCCAATTTCCAACCTCTGCTTTCTGTAACAGTTCTTCTGCACCTCAGTCTCCAAATTCTGCTCTCTGTAACAGTCCTTCTATAACTCGGTCTTCAACCTCTGCTCTCTGTAACAGTCCATCTGCACCACAGTATGACACCTCTGCTCTCTGCATGATCCTTTTGCACGCCAGTCTCGAACCACTGCTCTCTGTAACAGTCGACCTTCACCTAAGTCTCCAAACTCTGCTCTCTGTAAGATCCTTCTGCACCCAAGTTTCCAACCTCTGCTCTATGTAACAAGATTTTGCACCTCAGTCTCCAACCTCTGCTCTCTGCAACAGTCCTTCTGAACCCCAGTCTCCAACTTCTTCTCTCTCTAAGAGTCCTTCTGAACAACAGTCTCCAACCTCTGCTCTGTGCAACATTCCTTCTGAAGCCCAATCTCAATCCTCTGTTCTGTGCATCAGTCCTTCTGCACCCCAGTCTCAAACCTCTGCTCTCTGCAAAAGTCCCTCTGAACCCCAGTCTCCAGACTCTGCTCTCTATAACAATCCTTCTGCACCTCAGTCTCCAAACTCTGTTCTCTGGAACGGTCCTTGTGCACCTCAGTCTCCAACCTCTACTCTCTGTAACAGTCCTTCTGCACTTCACTCTCCAACCTCTGCTCTCTGTAGTATCCTTCTAAAACCCAGTCTCAAAACTCTGCTTTCTGTATCTATCCTTCTGCACCTCAGTTTCCAACCTCGGCTCTCTGTAACAGTCCACCTGCACCTCAGTCTCCAACCTTTGTTCTCTGTAAGATCCTTCAGGATCTCAGTCTCGAAACACTGCTCTCTATAACAATCCTTCTGAACCCCAGTCTCCAACCTCTCCTCACTGTAACAGGCCTTCTGCACGCTAGTCTCCTAACTCCCTCTCTTTATCAGGCCTTCTGCACCCAAATCTTCAACGTCTGCGCTTATTGCAACGATCCTTCTGCACCCCAGTGTCCAAACTCTGCTCTATGTAACAAAATTTTGCACCACAGTCTCCAACCTCTACTCTCTGCAACAGTCTTTCTGCACCCCAGTCTCCAACTTCTGCTCTCTCTTAGAGTCCTTCTGCAACTCAGTCTAAAACATCTGCTCTCTGAAAAATTTTTTTTGCAGTCCAGTCTCCATCCTCTGCTCTCTGCAATATTCCTTCTGCACCACGTTCTCCAACCTCTGCTCTCTGCAACAGTCCTTCTGCACCCCAGTCTCCAACTCTGCTCTCTGTAACAATCTTTCTGCACCTCAGTCTCCAAACTCTGTTCTCTGCAAAGGTCCTTCTTCACCTCAGTCTCCAACCTATACTCTCTGTAACAATCCTTCTGCATTTCACTCTCCAAACTCTGCTCTCTGTAGAATCCTTCTAAAACCCACTGTAAAACCTCTGCTCTCTGTATCTATTATTCTGCACCTCATTCTCCAAACTCTGCTCTCTGTTACAGTTTTTCTATACCGCAGTATCCAAATTCTGGTCTCTGTTACGGTCCTTCTGCACGCCAATTTCCAACCACTTTTTTCTGTAATAGTCCTTCTGCACCTCAGTCTCCGAACTCTGCAATCTGTAACAGTCCTTCTGCACCTCAGTCTGACACCTCTGCTCTCTGCACGATCATTCTGCACCCCAGTCTCCAAACACTGTTCTCTATAACAGTTATTCTGAACACCAGTCTCAAAACTCTGCTCTCTGTATCTATACTTCTGCACCTCAGTCTCCAACCTGTACTCTCTGTAACATTCCTTCTACACCCAGTCTCCAAACTCTGTTCTCTGTAACAGTTTTTCTATACCGCAGTCTTCAAACTCTGGTCTTTGTAACGGTCCTTCTGCACCTCAGTCTGACACCTCTCCTCTCTGCATGGTCCTTCTGCACCTCAGTCTCCAGCCACTGGTCTCAGTAACAGTCCACATGCATCTCAGTCTCCAACCTCTTCTCTCCATAAGATTTTTAAGTAACCAAGTCTCCAAAATCTGCTCTCTATAACAGTCGTTCTGCACCTCAGTATCCAACCTCTCCTCTCGGTAACAGGCATTCTGGACGCAAGACTTCCAACTCTGCTCTCTGTAGCAGGCCTTCTGCACCCCAGTCTCCATAATGTGCTCTCTGCAATGATCCTTCTGCACCCCAGTCTCCAACATCTGATCTATGCAACAGTCCATCTGCACTTCAGTCTCCAAATTCTGCTCTCTGTAAGATGCTTCTGCATTCCTGTATCCAACCTCTACTCTCTGTAACAGTCCTTCTGCACCCGATTCTCCAACCTCTGCTCTCTGTAACAGGACTTCCGCACCTCAGTCTCAAACCTCTGCTCTCTGCAACAGTCCTTTTCCACCCTAGTCTAAAACCTCTGCTCTCTATGACAGTCCTTCTGCACACTAGTTACCAACAACTGCTCTCTGCGACAGTCCTTCTGCACCTCAGTCTCCCAACTCTGCTCTCTGTAAGATCCTTCTGCAACCCAGTCTTTAAATTCTGCACTTTGTACCTGTCCTTCTGCACAACAGTCTCCAACTTCTGCTCTCTGTAACAGGACTTCTGCAACCCAGTCTTCAAACTCTGCTCTCTGTAACAGGCTTTCTGCACCCCAGTCTCCAACCTCTTCCCTCTGAAACGATTCTTCTCCAACCCAGTCTCTAACATCTGCTGTCTGCAACAGTCGTTTTGAACCCCAGTCTCCAAACTCTGCTCTCTGTAAGATCCATCTAAACCCCAGTCTCCAAACTATGCCCTCTGTAACAGTCCTTCTACACCCAAGTCTCCAAACTCTGCTCTCTGTAACAGTCCTTCTGCACCCCAGTCTCTAAAATCTGCTCTCTGCAACATTCCTTCTGCACCCCAGTCTTCAACATCTGCTCTCTGCAACACTCCTTATGCACCCCAGTCTCCAATCTCCGCTCCCTGCAAGGATCCTTCTGGACTCCAGTCTCCAACCTCTGCTCTCAGCAACAGTCTTTCTGTACCTCAGTCTCCAACCTCTGCTCTCTGGAACAGTCCTTCTCTACAGTAGCCTCCAACTTCTGCTCTCTGCAACGAACATTCTGCACCCCAGTCTCCAAAATCTGATCTCTATGAAAATCCTTCTGCACCTCAGTCTGAAAATTTTGCTCTCTGCAACAATCCTTCTGCACCCAAGACTTCAACATCTGCTCTCTGTAACAGTCCTTCTGCACCTCAGTCTCCAAACTCTGCTCTATGTATGATCCTTCTGCAACACTGTCTTTAAAATTTGTTCCCTGTAACAGTCCTTCAACACCTCAGTCTCCAACATCTGCTCTCTGTAACACTCCATCTACAACTCAGTCTGAAACCCCTTCTCTCTGCAGGATCCTTCTGAACCCCAGTACTTAACAACTGCTCTCTGTAACAGTCCTTCTTCACCACAGTCTCCAAACTCTGCTTTCTGTAAGATACTTTTGCCACCCAGTCTCCTAACTCTCTATAACAGTCCTTCTGCACGCCAGTCTTTTACCTCTGCTCTCTTTAACAGGCCTTCGGCACCCCAGTCTCCAAACTCTGCTCTCTGTAACAGGCCTTTTTCACCCCAGTTTCCAAAGTCTGTTTTCTATAAGAAGTCTTCTACACCACAGTCTCCTACCTCTGCTCTCACCCCACTCTCCAACCTGTGGTCTCTGCAACAGTCCTTCTGCACCTCAGTCTTAAAACGCTGTTCTCTGCTACGATCCTTTTGTACCTCAGTCTCCAACCTCTACTCTCTGTAACAGTCCTTCTGCACCTGGGTCCCCAACATCTGCTCTCTGTTAGATCCTTCTTCAACCCAGTCTCCCAACTCTGTGATCTCTAACAGTCATTCTAGAGCCCTTCTCCACACTCTGCTCTCCGTTACAGGCCTTCTGAACCCCAGTCTCCAACGTCTGCTCTCTGTAACAGTCTTTTTGAACCTCAGTCTCCAAACTCTGCTCTCTGCAACGATCCTTCTGAACCCCAGTCTCCAACGTCTCCTCTCCTCCACAGTCCTTCTGCACCTCAGTCTCCAAATTCTGCTCTCTGAAACAGTTCTTCTACACCCCAGTCTCCAACCTCTGCTCTATGTAACAATTCTTCTGCACCCCAGTCTCTAACCTCTGCTCTCCGTAACAGTCCTTCTGCACCATATTCTCCAACCTCTGCTCTCTGTTACAGTCTTTATATACAGCAGTCTCCAACCTCTGCTCTCTGTAAAGGTCCCTCTTCCTTAATTTCTAACCTCTGCTTTCAGTAACAGTCCTTCTGCACCTTAGTCTGAAACCTCTGCTCTCTGCACGATCCTTCTGCACCCCAGTCTCCAATCACTGCTCTCTGTAAGATTCATCCTGCCCCACAGTCACCAACCACTGCTCTCTGTACGATCCTTCTGCGACCCAGCCTCAAAACACTGCTCTCTATAACAGTCCTTCTGCAACCCAGTCTCCAACATCTGCTCTCTGTTGCAGGCCTTATGCACCCCAGTCTCCAAAATCTGCTCTCTTAAACAGTCCTTCTGCACTCCAGTCTGCAACCTCTGCTCTCTGTAACGGTCCTTCTGCACCCCAGTCTCAACCTCTGCTTTCTGTATCAGTAATTCTGCACCCCAGTCTCCAAACTTTGCTCTCTGTAACATTCTTTCTGCACCTCAGTCTTCAACGTCTTCTCTCTGTGATAGGTCTTCTGCACCCCAGTCTCCAAACTCTGCTCTCTGCAACAGTTATTCTGAACCCCAGTCTCCAACATCTGCACTCTGAAACAATTCGTCTATAAACCATTCTCCAACCTCTACTCTCTGAAACAGTCTTCCTGTATTGTAGTTTCCTAACTCTGCTCTCTGAAACGGTCCTTCTGCACCCTAGTCTCCAACCTCTGCTTTCTGTATAATTCCTTCTGAACCCCAGTCTCCAACCTCTGCTCTCTGTAACAGTCCTTCTGCACCTCAGTCTCCAAATTCTGCTCTCTGCAACAGTCCTTCTGCACCTTAGTCTCCAACCTCTGTAATTTCCAACAGTCCCTCTGCACCTCAGTCTGAAAACTCGGTTCTCTGCAACAATCCTAATGCACCCCAGTCTCCAAACTCTGCTCTCTGTAACAGTCCTGTTCCACCTCAGTCTCCAAACTCTGCTCTCTGTAAGATCCTTCTGCAACCCTGTCTCCAAACTCTGCTCTTTGTAACAGTCCTTCTGCACCCCAGTCTCAATCCTCTGCTCTGTGCAACAGTTCGTCTGAACCACAGTCTTTAACATCTGCTCTATGAAAGATCCTTCTGCACCCTAGTCTCCAAACTTTGATCTCCATAACAGTCCTTCTTCACCCGAGTCTCCAAACTTTGCTCTCTGTAACAATCCTTCTGCACCTCAGTGTCCAACATCTGCTCTCTGCAACGGTTATTCTGCACCCCATTCTCCAACCTCTGTTGTCTACTAGAGTACTTCAGCATGTCAGTCTCCAACCTCTGCTCCCTGCAAAAATCCTTCTTCACCCCAGGCTCCAACCTCTGCTCCCTGCAACAATCCTTCTGCACCCCAGTCTCCAACCTCTGCTCTCTGTAGCAGGCCTTCTGCACCCCATTCTCCCACCTCAGCTTTCTGTATCATAATTCTTCACCTTAGTCTCTAACGTCTTCTCTGTGTAACAGTCCTTCTTCATCTCAGTCTCCAAATTCTGCTCTCTGCAACAGCCCTACTGCACCCCAGTCTCCAACCTCTACTCTCTGTAAGATTCTTCTGCACCACAGTCTCCAACATCTGCTCTCTGTACCAGTCTTCTGCACCCCAGTCTCCAAACTCTGCTCTCTGCTACAGTCCTTCTGCACCGAAGTCTCCAACCTCTACGCTTTGTAAGATCCATCTGCACCGCAGTCTCCAAACTCTGCTCTCTGTAACAGTTCTTCTGCACGCCAGTATCCAACCTCTGCTCTGTGCAACAGTCCTACTGCAACCGAGTCTCTAACCTCTACTCTCTGTAAGATTCTTCTGCACGTCAGTCTCCCAAATCTGTTCTCTGCAAAAGTCATTCTGCACCCCGGTATCCAACCTGTGCTCTCTGTAAAAGTTCTTCTGTACTGCAGTCTCCAAACTCTACTGTCTGTAATGGTCCTTCTGCAGTCCAGTCTCCAACCTCTGCTAAGTTTATCAGTCCTTCTGCACCCCAGTCTCCAACCTCTGCTCTCTGTATCAGTCCTTCTGCACCTATATCTCCAACCTCTACTCTCTACAACAGTCCTTCTTCACCCCTGTCTCCAACCTCTGCTCTCTGCAACATTTCTTCTACACTCAGATCTCCAAACTGTGCTATCTGTAACTGTCATTCTGCACCCCAGTCTACAACCTCGGCTCTCTGTAACGATCCTTCTGCCCCTGAGTCTCCAACCTCATCTCTCTGAAACGATCTTTCTGCACCTCAGTTTCTAACCTCTGCTCTCTGCAGTGATCCTTCTGCACCCCAGTCTCCAACCTGTGGTCTTTGTAACTGTCCTTCTGACTCTAGTCTCCAAACTCTGCTCTCTGTAAAGATTCTTCTGCACCCCATTCTCCAACCTCTGCTCTCTGCAATAATCCTTCTGCACCTCAGTTTCCACCCTCTGCTCTGTGCAACAATCCTTCTGTACCCCAGTCTCCAACATCTGCTCTCTGTAACAGTCCTTCTGCATCTCAGTCTCCAACCTCTGCTTTCTGTACCAATCTTTCTGTACCTCAGTCTCCAACCTCTGCTCTCTATAACACTCCTTCTGTACCTCAGTCACCAACATCTCTCTGTAACAGGCCTTATGCACCCCAGTCTCCAAACTGTGCTCTCTGTAAAAGTTCTTCTGCACCCCAGTCTCGAACTTCTGCTCTCTGTAACAGTCCTTCTGCACCCGAGTTTCCAAACTCTGCTCTCTGTAACAATTCTTCTGCACCCCAGTATCCAACCTCTGCTCTTTGTGCAGTTCTTCTGCACCACAATCTCCAACCTCTGCTCTCTGTAATTGAACTTCTGTAACCCACTCTCAAACATCTGCTCTCTGCAACGATCCTTCTTCTACCCATTCTCCAAACTCTGCTCTCTGTAACAGTCCTTTTGTATTGCAGTCTCCAACCTCTTCTCTTTGTAATGATTCCTTCTGCTCACCAATTGCCAACGTCTAGTTTCTGTAACAGTCGTTCTACATCTCAGACTCCAAACTCTGCTCTCTGTAAAAGTCCTTCTGCGCCTCATTCTGAATCCTCTGCTTTCTGCAAGGATCCTTCTGCATCCCAGTCTTCAAACTGTGCTATCTGTAACAGTCCTTCTGCACCCCAGTCTCCAACCTCTGCTCTATGTAACAGGCTTTCTGCACCCTAGTCTCTAAACTCTGCTCTCTGTAACAGTTTTTCTGCACCCAGGATCCTACATCTGCTCTCTATAACAGTCCTTCTGCACCTCAGTCTGAAAACTCTGCTCTCTGCAAAAATCCTTCCTGCACCCGAGTTTTCAAACTTTGCTCTCTGTAACAGTCTTTCTGAACCTCAGTGTCCAAAATGCTCTCTGTAAGATCCTTCTGCATCCCAGACTCGAAATCGTGCTATCTGTAACAGTTTTTCTGCACCACAGTCTCCAATGTCTGCTCTCTGTAACAGTCCTTCTGAACCACAGTCTCCAATGTCTGCTCTCTGTAACAGGTCTTCTGCACCCAGGTCTCGATTCTCTGCTCTCTGTAACAGGCCTTCTGTTCCCCAGTCTCCAACCTCTTCTCTATGCCAGGATCCTTCCTCACCTCAGTCTACAACCTCTGCTCTCTGCAACAGTCCTTCTGTACCACAGTCTCAAACCTCTGATTTCTATATCAGTCTTTCTGCACAACAGTTTTCAACCTATGCTGTCTGTAACAGTCCTTCTGAACCTCTGTCTACAACCTCTGCTCTCTGCAACCTTGATTCAGCACCCCACTCTTTAACCTCTTGTCTCTCCAACAGTCCTTCTGAACCAAAGTCTACAACATCTGCTCTCTGCAACAGTCCTTCTTTACCCTAGTCTTTAAACTCTGCTGTCTGTACCAGTCTTTCTGTACTACAGTCTCCAATCTCTCCTCTCTGTAACCTTAATTCTGCACCCCAGTCTCCAAACTCTTCTTTCTGTATAAGTACTTCTGCACCCCAATCTCCAACCTCTGATCTCTGTAACATTCTTACTGCACCTCAGTCTCCAACTTCTGCTCTATGCGACAGTTCTTCTGCAACCCAGTCTCAAAAATCTATTCTCTGCAACAGTTCTTCTACTCCACAGTCTGCAACATCTGCTCTCTCTAACAGTCCTCCTGTATTGCAGTCTCAAAAGTTTGCTTTCTGTAACGGTCCTTTTACACACCAGACTCCAACCTCTGTTTCTGTATCGGTCCTACTGCACCCTAGACTCCAACCTCTAATCTCTGTGACAGTCGTTCTGCTTCTCAGTCTCCAAACTCTTCTCTCTGCAACAGTCGTTATGCACCCAAGTCTCCAACACCTGCTACCTGCAACAGTTCTTCTACATCCCAGTCTCCAACCTCTGCTCCCTGCAATGGTCCTTCTGCACCTCATTCTGCAACGTCTACTGTCTGTAACATGCCTTCTGCACCTCAGTCTTCCAGCTCTGATCTCTGTAAGATTCTTCTGAAACCCAGTCTCCAAACTCTGACCTCTTTGACGATCTTTCTGCACCCAGTTTCCAAACCCTGCTCTTTCTAACAGTCCAGTTGCACCTCAGTCTCCAAACTCTGCTCTCTGTAAGATGCTTCTGCAACCCTGTCTCAAAACTCTGTTCTCTGTAACAGTCCTTCTGCACCTCAGTCTCCAACTTCGGCTCTCTGCACCAGTCCTTCTAAACCCCAGTCTCCAACCTCTGCCTCTCTGCAACAGTCCTTCTGCATCCAGTCTACAACATCTGTTCTCTGCAACAGTCCTTCTGCACCTCAGTCTGAAAACTCTGCTCTCTGCAATGATCCTTGTACACCCCAGTCTCCAAACTCTGCTTTCTGTAACAGTCTTTTTACACGTCATTCTCCAACCTCTGCTATCTGTAACAGTCTTTCTGCACCCCCGTCACCAACCTCTGCTCTCTGTAAGATCCTTCTGCATCCAGGTTTCCAAACTCTGCTCTCTATAACAGTCCTTCTAGTACCCAGTCTCAACCTCTGCTCTCTGTAACAGTTCTTCTCTACCGCAGTCTTTAACCTGTGCTCTCTCTAACTGTCGTTCTGTACCGCAGTCTCCAAACTCTGCTCTCTGCAACGGTCCTTCTGCACACCATTCTCCAAACTTTGTTGTCTGCAAGAGTCCTTAAGCACCTCAGTATCCAACCTCTTCTCCATGCCACAATCCTTTTGCACCCCAGTCTTCAACATCTGCTCTCTGAAAAAGTCCTTCTGCACCCGAGTCTCCAACCTCTGCTCTCTGCAACAGTACTTCTGCACCTCAGTCTGAAAACTCTGCTCTCTGCAATGATCCTTTTGCACTCCAGTCTCCAAAGTCTGCACTCTGAAACAGTCCTTCTGTACTTCAGTCTCCAACCTCTGCTCTCTGTAACAATCCTTCTGCACCTCAGTCTGAAAATGCTGTTCTCTGCAATGATCCTTCTGCACCCCAGTCTCCAAACTCTGCTCTCTGTAATACTCCTGTTGCACCTCAGTCTCGAAACTCTGCCCTCTGTAACAGTCCTTCTGCACCCCTTCTCCAAACTCTGTTCTCTGTAACTTCTTCTGCACACCAGTCTCAATACTCTGCTCTCTACAACGATCCTTCCCACCCCATTTTCTATCCTCTGCTCTCTGCAACAGTCCTTCTCCACACCAGTCTCCAACCTCTGCTCTCTGTAACAGTCCTCCAGTAGTGCAGTATCCAAAATCTCCTCTCTGTAACGGTTCTTCTGCACCCTAGTCTCCAATTTCTGTTCTCTGTAACAGTCCTTCTAAACCTCAGTGTCAAAACTCTGATCTCTGCAACAACACTTCTGCACCTCAGTCTGAAAACTCTGTTCTCTGCAACGATCTTTCTGCACCCCAGTGTCCAACCTCTGCTCTCTGTAACAGTCCTTCTGTACCTCAGTCTCCAACCTCTGCTCTCTGTTACAGTGCTACTGCACCTCAGTCTACAAACTCTGCTCTCTGCAACAGTCCTTCTACACACCAGTCTCCAAAGTCTGCTTACTGTATCAGTCCTTCTGAAACCCAGTCTCCAACCTCTGCTAACTGAAACAGTCCTTCTGCAGCTCAGCCTCCAAATTCTATTCTCTGCAAAAGTCCTTCTGCACCCAAGTCTCCAACACCTGCTCGCTTCAACAGTCCTTCTTCACCCCAGTTTCCAACCTCTGCTATCTGCAACAGTTATTCTGCATCCCAGTCTCCAACATCTGCTCTCTGGAACAGTCCTTCTGCACCAAATCTCCAACCTCTTCCTCTGTAACAGTCCTACTGTAACCCATTATCCAACCTCTGCTCTCTGCAAAAGTCCTTCTGCACCCCAGTCTCTAATATCTGATCTCTGCAACAGTCTTTCTGAAGCTCAGTCTGAAAACTCTGGTCTCTGCAACAATCTTTGTGCACCCAGTCTCCAAAATCTGCTTTCTGTCATAGTCCTTCTTCACCTCAGTCTCCAAAATCGGCTCTCTGTAACAGTGCTTCTGCACCCCAGCCTCCAACCTGTGCTCTCTGTAAGATCCTTCTGCACCCCAGTTTCCGAATCTGCTCTTTGTAACATTCTTTCTGCTCCCCAGTCTCCAACCTCTGCTCTCTGTAACAGTCCTTCTGCTTTCAAGTCTATAACCTCTGCTCTCTGTAACAGTCCTTCTGGTCCCCAGTCTCCAAATCTGCTCTCTGTAACATTTCTTCTGTACCGCAGTCCACAACCTCTGCTCTCTGTAAATTTTATTCTGCAGCACAGTCTCCAACCTCTCCTTTCTGTATCATTCCTTTTGTACCACAGTTTCCAACCTCTGCTCTCTTCAACATTCCTTCTGCACCTCAGTCTCCAACCTCTGCTCTCTGCGAAAGTTCTTCTTCACCCCAGTCTTTAAACTCTGCTCTCTGCAACAGTTCTTCTGCACCCTAGTCTCCAAGGTCTTCACTCTGAAATAGTCCTTACCCACACCAGTCTCCAACCTCTGCTCTCTTTAAAAGTCCTCCTGTAGTGCAGTCTCCAAAATCTGCTCTCTGTAACGGTCCTTCTGCACCCAAGTCTCAAACCTCTGCTTTCTGTAACAGTCCTTCTAAACCCCAGTCTCCAAACTCTGCTATCTGTAACAGTCATTGTGCACCCCAGTCTCCAAATTCTTCTCTCTATAACAAAAATTCTGCACCCCAGTCTCAAAACTCTGCTCTCTGCAACGATTTTTGCACCCCATTCTCCAACTTCTGTTCTCTGCAAAAGTCCTTCGGCACCCCAGTCTCCAACATCTGCGCTCTGCAACAGTTCTTCTGAACCTTGGTCTGAAAACTCTGCTCTCTGCAAAAATCCTAGTGCACCCCAGTCTCCAAACTCTGCTTTCTGTAAGAGTCCTTCTGCACCTCAGTCTCCAAAATCGGCTCTCTGTAACAGTGCTTCTGCACCGCAGCCTCCAACCTATGCTATCTGTAAGAGTCCTGCTGCTCCCAAGTCTCCAACCTCTGCTATTTGTAACAGTCTTTTTGCTCCCCAGTCTCCAACCTCTGCTCTCTGTAACAGTCCTTCCGTACCACAGTCACCAACCTCTGCTCTCTGTAAAGGTCCTTCTGCACCACAGTCCCCAACTTCTCCTATCTGTATCATTCTTTCTGCACCACAGTTTCCAACCTTCTCTTTCTGCAACATTCCTTCTGCACCTCAGTCTCCAAACTCTGCTCTTTGTGACAGTTCTTCTGCACCCCAGTCTCCAACCTCAGCTCTCTGCAAAAGTTCTTCTGAACCCCAGTCACCAAAGTCTGCACTCTGAAACAGTCCATCTCCACACCAGTCTCCAAACTCTGTTGTCTGTCACAGTCCTCATTTAGTGCAGATTTTAAAATCTGCTCTTTGTAACGGTCCTTCTACACCTTATGTCCAGCCTCTGCTCTCTGCAGCAGTCTCTCTGCAACCCAGTCTCCAACCTCCGCTCTCTGGAACAATCCTTCTGCACCTCAGTATCCAACCTCTGCTCTCTGCAACGATCCTTCTGCACCTCATTCTCCAAACTCTACTCACAATAAAAGTACTTTTGCACCCCTGCTCCAAACTCTGCTCTCTGTAACAGGACTTCCGCATGTCAGTCTTCAAACTCTGCTCTCTACAACAGTCCTTTTGAACCCTAGTTACAAACATCTGCTCTCTGCAACAGATCTTCTGCTCCCCAGATTCCGAGATCTGCTCTACGTAACAGTCCTTCTGTACCGCAGTCTCTAACCTCTGCTCTTTGTAACGGTCCTTCTACACCCCAGTCTCCAACCTCTGCTTTCTGTATCAGTCTGTATGAACCCCAGTCTCCAACCTCTGTTCTCTTTATCTCTCCTTCTGAACCTCAGTCTTAAACCTGTTTTCTATGTAAGAGTCCTTCTGCACCTCAGTCTCTATCCTCTTCTCTCTGTAACGGTCCTTCTGCACCCCAATTTCCAAACTCTGCTTCCTGGAACAGTCCTTCTGCACCTGATTCTCCAAACTCTGCTCTCTGTAACAGTTCTTCTACACCTCATTCTCCAACCTCTGCTCTCTGTAACAGTCCTTCTGCACCTCAGTCTGAAACTTCTGCTTTCTGCACGATCCTTCTGCACCCCAGTATCCAAACACTGCTCTCTGTAACAGTCCACCTGCACCTCAGTCTCTAACCTGTGCTCTCTGTAATATCCGACAGCAAACCAGTCTTCAAACTGTGCTCTTTGTAACAGTCTTTCTGCACCCAGTCTCCAACCTCTCCTCTCTGTAACAGGCCTTCTGAATGCCAGTCTCCTAACTCTGCTCTCTGCAACGATATTTCTGCACCCCAGTCTCCAACAACTGCTCTCTGCAATGATCCTACTGCACCCCAGTCTCCAACCTCTGATTTCTGCAACAGTCGTTCTGCACCTCAGTCTCCAACTTCTGCTCTCTGCAAGATCCTTCTGCACCCCTGTCTCCAAGCTCTGCTCCTTGCAACGATCCTTCTGCACCCCAGTCTCCAAACTCTTCTCGATGTAAAAGAACTTCTGCACCTCAGTCTTTAATCTCTGCTCTCTGCAAGAGTCCTTCTGCACCCCAGTCTCCAAACACTGCTCTCTACAACAGTCTTTCTGTACTGCAGTCTAAAAATTCTTCTCCCTGTAACGGTCTTTCTGCACCGCAGACTCTAATCTCTGCTTTCTGTATCAGTTTTTCTGCACCTCAGTCTCAAACCTCTGCTCTCGGCAACAGTCCTTGTGCATCCCAGTCTCAAACCTCTGCTCTCTGAAACAGTGCTTCTGCACCCCAGTCTCCAACCTCTGCTTTCTGCAACAGTCCTTCTGCACCCCAGTCGTAAAATTCTGTTCTCTGTAACAATCCTCCTGCACCTCAGTCTCCAACCTCTGCTCTTTGTAACAGGACTACTGCACCTCAGTCTCCAACCTCTGCTCTCTGCAACAGTCCTTGCGCACTCCAGTCTACAACCTCTTTTCTCTGCAATAGTTCTTCTCCACCCCAGTCTCCAACCTCTGCTCTCTGCAACAGTCCTTCTGCACCAAAGTCTCCAACCTCTGCTCTCTGTAAGATATTTCTGCACTCCAGATTCTAAACTCTGCACTCTGTAACATTCCTTCTCCACCCCAGTTTTTAACCTCTGCTTTCTGCAAGTGTCCTGCGGCACCCCAGTTTCCAAGCTCTGTCCTCTTCAACAGTCCTTCTGCTCCCCAGTCTCCAACATCTTCTCCTGTAACAATCCTTCTGTACAGCAGTCTCCAAACTGTGCTCTCTGTAACATTCCTTCTGCAAGCCAGTCTCCAACCTCTACTCTTTGTAACAGTTTTTTGATACAGCAGTCTCCAAACTCTGGTCTCTGTAACAGTCCTTCTGCACTTCAGTCTCCAAACTCTGCTCTCTCTAACAGTTTTTCTACACCTCAGTCTCGAACCTCTGCTCTCTGTAATAGTCCTTTGGAACCTCAGTCTCGAACCTCTGCTCTCTGTAATAGTCCTTTGGAACCTCAGTCTGACACCTCTGCTCTCTGCATCATCCTTCTGCACCCCAATCTTCAACCACTTCTCTCAGTAACAGTCAAACTGCACCCCAGTCTCCAACCTCTGCTCTCTGTAACACTTTTTCTATACCGCAGTCTCCAAACTCTGGTCTGTATAACAGTCCTTCTGCACCCCAATTTCTAACATCTGCTTTCTGTAACAGTCCTTCTGCACCTCAGTCTTCAAACTCTGCTCTCTGTAACAGTCTTTCTACACCTCAGTCTCAAAACTCTGCTCTCTGTAACAGTCCTTCTGCACCTCTGTCTGACACCTTGCTCTCTGCACGATTCTTCTGCACCCCAGTCTCAAACCTCTGCTCTCTACAATGATCTTACTGCACTCCAGTCTCCAAACTCTGATTTCTGCAACTAAGTCTCCAAATTCTGATCTCTGTAAGATCCTTCTACACCCCCGTACCCAAATTATGCTCTCTTTAAATGTCCATCTGTACCCGAGTCTCCAAACTCTGCTCTCTGTAACATGACATTGGTACCTCAGTCTCCAAACTCTGTTCTCTGCAACAGTCCTTCTGCACCCCAATCTCCAACCTCTGCTCTCTACAACAGTCCTTCTGCACCCTAGTTACCAACATCTGCTCTCTGCAACAGACCTTCCGTACCGCAGTCTCCAACATCTGCTCTCTGCAACAGTTTTTCTGCACCTCAATCTGAAAACTCTGCTCTCTGCTACGACCCTTCTGCACCCCAGTCTTTTATTTCTGCTCTCTGTAACGGTCCTTCTTCACCTCAGTCTCCCAACTCTGCTCTCTTTATAATCCTTCTGCAACACAGTCTTTAAACTCTGCATTCTGAAACAGTCTTTCTGCACAACAGTCTCCGAGATCTTCTCTCTGTAACAGTCCTTCTACACCCCAGTCTCAAACCTCTTTTTTCTGTATCAGTCAATTTTAACCCCGTCTCCAAACTCTATTCTCTGTATCTATCCTGCTGCACCTCAGTCTCCAACCTGTGCTCTATGTAAGAGTCCTTCTACACACCAGTCTCCAAACTTTGCTCTCTGCAACAGTCTTTCTGTACTGCAGTCTCCAAACTCTGCTCTCTGTAATGTTCTTTATGCACCCCAGACTCCAATCTCTGCTTTCTGTAACAGTACATCTGCACCCCAGTCTCCAACTTCTTCTCTCTCTAAGTGTCCTTCTGCGTCCTAGTCTCTAATCTATGCTCTCGGTAACAGTCCTATACCGCAGTCTCCAACCTCTGCTATCTTTAACTGTCTTTCTGCACCCCAATTTCCAAACTCTGCTACCTGTAACAGTCCTTCTGCACCTGAGTCTTCAAACACTGCTCTCTGTACCAGTCCTTCCACAACTCAGTTTCCAACCTCTTCTCTCTGTAACCTTCCTTCTGAACCTCAGTCTGAATCCTCTGCTCTCTACACGATCCTCTGCACCCCAGTCTCCAACCACTGCTCTCTGTAACAGTCCACCTGCACCTCAGTCTCCAACTTCTGCCCTCTGTAAGAGCCTTCAGCAACCCAGTCTATAAACTCTGCTCTCTATAACAGTCCTTCTGCACCCGAGTATCCAACCTCTCCTCTCTATAACAGGCCTTCTGCACGCCAGTCTCTAAACTCTGCTCTCTGTATCAGGCCTTCTGCACCCCAGTCTTTAACCTCTGCTCTCTACAACGATCCTTGTGCACACGAAACTCTAACCTCTGCTCTCTGCAATGATAATACCGCACGCCAGTCTCCAACCTCTGATCTCTGCAACACTCCTTGTGCACCTCAGTCTCCAATTTCTTCTCTCGGTAAGATCCTTCTGCACCCCTTTCTCAAAGGTCTGCTTTTTGCAATGATCCTCCTGCACCCCAGTCTGCAACCTCTGCTCTATGTAACTGGACTTCTGCACGTCACTCTCCAACATCTACTCTCTGCAACAGTCCTTCTGCACCCCAGTCTCCAGACTCTGCTCTCTGCAACAGTCTTTCTGTACTGCAGTCTCTAAATTCTGCTCTCTGTAACGGTCTTTCTGCACCCCAGAATCCAATGTCTGCTTTCTGCATCAGTCTTTCTGCACCCCAGTCTCCAACATCTGCTCTCTCTAGGAGTCCTTCTGCACCTCTGTCTCCAACCTATGCTCTCGGCAAAAGTTCTTCTGCACCCCAGTCTCCAAACTCTGCTGTCTGCAACAGACCTTCTGCACCCCAGTCTCCCACCTCTGCTCTATGCAACAGACCTTCTGTACCCATTCTCCAAACTCTTCTCTCTGTAACAATTCTTCTGCACCTCAGACTCCAAACTCTGCTCTCTGTAGGATCCTTCTAAAACCCAGTCTCCAAACTCTGCTCTCTGTAACAGTCTTTCTTCACACCAGTGTCCAACCTCTGCTCTCTGCAACAGTCCATCTGCACCCCAGTCTCCAAAATCTGCTCTCTGCAACAGTCCATCTGCACCTCAGTATAAAAACTCTGCTGTCTGCAACGAACCTTCTGCACCCCGTCTCCTACATCTGCTGTCTGTAACATCTTTCTGCACCTCAGTCTCCCAATTCTGATCTTTGTAAGATCCTTCTGCAACCCAGTCTTTAAACTCTGCACTCTGTAACCGTCCTTATGCACGACAGTCTTCAACCTCTGCTCTGTGTAAGAGTCCTTCTGTACTGCAGTCTCCAACCTCTGCTCTCTGTAACGGGCCTTCTGCACCACAGTCTCCAACCTCTGCTCTCTGCAATGATTCTACTGGACCCCAGTCTCCAACCTCTGATTTCTGCAACAGTTTTTTTGCACCTCAGTCTGAAAATTCTGCTCTCTGCACGATCCTTCTACACCCCAGTCTCCAATCACTGCTCTCACTAACAGTCCCCCTGCACCTCAGTCTCCAACCTCTGCTCTCTGTAAGATCCTTCATCAACCCAGTCTCAAAGCAGTGCTCTCTGTAACAGACCATCTCACCCAAGTCTCCAAATTCTTCTCTCTGCAACGATTCTTCTCCACACCAATCTCAAACCTCTGCTCTCTGCAACAGTCCTTTTGCACCACAGTCGACAACCTCCGCTCTCCGCAACAGTCCTTCTGCACTCTAGTCTCCAAACTCTGCTCTCTGTAACCTTCATTCTGCACCCCAGTCTCTAACCTCTGCTCTCTGTAACCGTCCTTCTGCACCCCAGTCTCCAACCTCTGCTCTCCGTAACAGTCCTTCTGCACTTCAGTCTTAAACCTCTGCTCTCTGCAACAGTCCTTCTGCACCCCATTCTCCAACCTCTGATCTCTGCAACAGTCCATTGCACCCCATTCTTTAAATTCTGCTCTCAGCAACAGTCCTTCTAACTCCAGTCTCCAAATTCTGCTCTGTGCAACGATTCTTCTGGAACCCAGGCTCCAACGTGTGCTCTCTGCAACAGTCCTTCTGCACCACAGTTTCCAACCTCTGCTCTCTGTAAGATCTTTCTGCACGCCAGTGTCCAAAATCTGCTGTCTCTAACATTCCTTCTCCACCCCAGTCTGTAACCTCTGCTTTCTTCGAATGTCCTGCGGCACCCCAGTCTACAACCTCTGTCCTCTGTAAGAGTCCTACTGCTCCCCAGTCTCCAACATCTGCTCTCTGTAACAGTCCTTCTGTACCGAAGTCTCCAACTTCTGCTCTCTGTAACGGTCCTTCTGCAATCCAGTCTTTAACCTCTACTTTTTATATCAGTCTTTCTGAACCCCAGTCTCCAACCTCTGCTCTCTGTATCTATCTTTCTGCACCCCAGTCTCAAACCTGTGCTTTCTGTAACCGTCTTTCTGCACCCCAGTCTCAAACCTCGGCTCTCTGCAACAGTCCTTCTGCACCACAGTCTCCAAACTCTGCTCTCTCTATAATTCTTCTGCACTCCATTTTCCAAACTCTACACTCTGTAACATTCCTTCTCCAACCCAGTATTTAACCTCTGCTTTCTGCAAGTGTCCTGCGGCACCCCAGTCTCCAAACTCTGTCCTCTGCAACAGTCCTTCTGCTCCCCAGGCTCTAACATATGCTCTCTGAAACAGTCCTTCTGAAACGCAATCTCCACCCTCTGTTCTCCATAACAGTCCTTCTGCAACCCAGTCTCCAAACTCTGCTTTCTGTATCAGTCTTTCTGAAGCCCAGTCTCAAACCTCTTTTCTCTGTATATATACTTCTACACCTCAGTCTCCAACCTGTTCTCTCTGTAATATTTCTTCTGCACCCCAGTCTCCAACCTCTGCTCTCTGTAAAAGTTTTTCGATACCGCAGTCTTCAAACTCTGGTCTGTGTAACGGTCCTTCTGCACCCCAATTTCCAATGTCTGCTTACAGTAACAGTCCTTCTGCACCTCAGTCTACAAACTCTGCTCTCTGTAACAGTTTTTCTACACCTCAGTCTCCAACCTCTGCTCTCTGTAAGATCTTTCAGCAACCCAGTCTCTAAACTCTGCTCTCTATAACAGTCCTTCTGCACCCCAGTCTCCAACCTCTCCTCTATGTAACAGGCATTCCGCATGCCAGTCTCCAAACTCTGCTCTCTGTAGCAGGCCTTCTGCACCCCAGTCTCCAACCTCTGCTCTCTGCAATGATCCTACTGCACGCCAGTCTCCAACCTCTGATCTCTGCAACACTCCTTCTGCACCTCAGTCTCCAACTTCTTCTCACTGTAAGATCCTTCAGCAACCCAGTCTCCAACCACTACTCTCTGTAACAGTCCATGTGCACCTCAATCTCCAACCTCTGCTCTCTGTAAGATCTTACAGCAACCCAGTCTCTAAACTCTGCTCTCTATAACAGTCCATCTGCACCCCAGTCTCCAACCTCTCCTCTATGTAACAGGCATTCTGCATGCCAGTCTCCAAACTCTGCTCCCTGTAGCAGGCCTTCTGCACCCCAGTCTCCAACCTCTGCTCTCTGCAATGATCCTACTGCACGCCAGTCTCCAACCTCTGATCTCTGCAACACTCCTTCTGCACCTCAGTCTCCAACTTCTTCTCTCTGTAAGATCCTTCTGCACCCTTGTCTCCAAGCTCTGCTCCTTGCAACGATCCTTCTGCACCCCAGTCTCCAACTTCTGCTCTATATAAAAGGACTTCTGCACCTCAGTCTCCAACATCTACTCTCTGCAACAGTCCTTCTGCACCCCAATCTCAAAACTCTGCTCTCTGCAACAGTCCTTCTGTACTGCAGTCTCTAACCTCTGCTCTCTGTAACGGTCTTTCTGAACCCCATAATCGAATCTCTGCTTTCTGCATCAGTCCTTTTGCACCCCAGTCTCCAACATCTGCTCTCTCTACGAGTTCTTCTTCACCTCAGTCTCCAAACTCTGCTTTCGGCAACAGTCCTTCTGCTCCCCAGTCTCCAACCGCTGCTCTCTGTAACAGTCCTTCTGCACCTCAGTCTCCAATCTCTGCTTTCTAAAACAGTCCTTCTGCACTCCAGTTACCAACCTATTCTCTGCAACAGTCCTTCTGCACCCCAGTCTCCAACATCTGCTCTTTGCAACAGTCCTTCTACACCCAGGTTTCCAAACTCTGCTCTCTGCAAGGATCGTTCTGGACCCGTCTCCATCGTCTGTTTTCTACAACAGTACTTATGCACCACAGTCTCCAAAATCTTCTCTCTGTAAGATTTTTCTGGTCTTCAGTTTCCAAAATCTGCTTTCTCTAACATTCCTTCTCCACTGCAGTCTCCAACCTCTGCTTTCTGCAAGGGTCCTGCGGCACCCCAGACTCAAACGTCTGTCCTCTGTAACACTCCTGTTCCCCAGTCTCCAACATCTGCTCTCTGTAACACTCCTTATGTACCATAGTCTCCAAACTCTGGTTTTTGTAAGGGTCCTTCTACAACCCAGTCTCCAACCTCTGCTTTTTTAATCAGTCCTTCTGAACCCCAGTCTCCAACCTCTGCTCTCTGTATCTATTTTTCTACACCTCAGTCTTCAACCTGTGCTTTCTATAACAGTCCTTCTGCACTCCAGTCTCCAAACTCTGCTCTCTGTAACAGTCCTTTTATAAGGCAGTCTCCAAACTAGGCTCTCTGAAACGGTCCTTCTGCACCGCAATTTCCAACATCTGCTTTCTGTAACAGTCCTTTTGCTCCTCAGTGTCTAAACTCTGCTCTCTGTAACAGTCTTTCTACACCTCAGTCTCCAACCTCTGCTCTCTGTAACAGTACTTCTGCACCTCAGTCTGAAACCTCTGCTCTCCAGATTTTTCTGCACCCCAGTCTCAAAACACTGCTCTCTGTAACAGTCCACTTGCACCTCAGTCTTTAACCTCTGCTCTCTGTACGTTCCTTCAGCAAACCAGTCTCCAAACTGTGCTCTCTGTCAAAGTCCTTCTGCACCCCAGTCTCCAACCTCTCCTCTCTGTAACAGGCCTTCTGCACGCCAGTCTCAAAACTCTGCTCTCTATAGTGGGCCTTCTGCATGCCAGTCTCGAACCTCTGCTCTTTGCAATGATCCTACTGCACCCCAGTCTCGAACTTCTGATCTCTGCAAGAGTCCTTCTGTACCTCAATCTCCAAATTCTGCTCTCTGTAAGATCCTTCTGCACCCCTGTCTCCAACCTCTGCTCTCTGTAACAGTCCTTCTTTACCACAGTCTCCAAAGTCTACTCTCTGCAACAGTCCTTCTTCACCCCAGTCTCCAACTTCTGCTCTCTGCAACACTTCTTCTGCAACCCAGTCGTAAACCTCTGTTCTCTGTAACAATCCTTCTTCACCTCAGTCTCAAAACTCTGTACTCTGCAACGTTCCTTCTTCACCTCAGTCTCAAACCTCTACTCTCTGTAACAGTTCTTCTGCACCTCATTCTCCCACCTCTTCTCTCTGTAGGAACCTTCTCCAACCTAGTCTACAAACTCTGCTCTCTGTAACAGTCCTTCTGCACAACAGTCTCCAAACTCTGCTCTCTGCACTGATCCTTCTTCACACCAGTCTCCAACCTCTGCTCTATAAAACAGTACTTCTTAACCTTAGTCTCCACCATTTGCTCTCTGCAACAGTTCTTCTGCAACTCAATCTGAAAACTCTTCTCTCTGCAACGATCATTCTGCACCTCAGTCTCCTACCTTTGCTCTCTGTTAGACCCTTCTGCATCCCAGTCTTCAAACTCTGCTCTCTGTAACAGTCCTTCTGAATAACAGTTTCCAACTTCGGCTCTCTTTAAGAGGAATTCTGAAACCCAGTCTCAAAACTCTGATCTCTGTAACAGGCCTTCTGAAACCCAGTCTCCAACCTCTTCTCTCTGCAATGATTCTTCTCCACAACAGTCTCAAACCTCTGCTCTCGGCAAAAGTCCTTCTGCATCCTTGTCTCCAATCTCTGCTCTCTGTAAGATCCTTATGCACTCCAGTCTCCAAACTCTCCTCTCTGTAACAATCCTTCTGCACCCCAGTCTCCAACATCTGCTTTCTGCAACAGTTCTTCTGCACCGCAGTCTGAAAACTTTGCTCTGTGCAACGACCTTTCTGCACCCCAGTCTCCAACATCTGCTCTCTTTAACAGTCCTTCTGAACCTCTGTCTCCCAACTCTGCTCTTTTCAGATCCTTCTGCTACCCAGTCTTTAAACTCTGCACTCTGTAACAGTCCTGCTGCACAAAAGTCTCAAACCTCAGCTCTCTGTAACTGTCTTTCTGCACCTCAGTCCCAAACTCTAATCTCTATAACAGTCCTTCTGCACCTCAGTCTCAAATCTCTACTCTCTATAGCAGTCTTTCTGTACCTCAGTCTGAAACCTCTGCTCTCTGCATGATCCTTCTACACCCAGTCTCCAACCACTGCTCTCTGTAAGAGTTCACCTACTCCTCAGTAACTAAACTCTGCTCTTTGTAAGATCTTTCAGCAACCCAGTCTCCTAACACTGCTCTCTATAACAGTACTTCTGCACCCCACTCTCCAACCTCTCCTCTTTGTAACAGGCCTTCTGCACGGCAGTCTCCAAACTCGGCTCTCTGCAATGATATTTTTGCACCCCAGTCTCCAACCACTGCTCTCTGCAATGATCCTACTGCACCCCGGTCTCCAACCTCTGATCTCTGCAACAGTACTTCTGCACCTCAGTCTCCAACTTCTGCTCTCTGTAAGATCCTTCTGTAGCCGTGTCTCCAAGCTCTGCTCTTTGCACCAATCCTTCTGCACCCTGGTCTCCTACTACTTCTCTATGTAAAAGAAATTCTGCACCTCAGTCTCCAATCTCTTCTCTCTGCAATAGTCCTTCTGCACTGCAGACTCCAATCTCTGATTTCTGTATAAGTCCTTCTGCACCTCAGTCTCCAACATCTGCTCTATTCAACAGTCTTTTTGCATACAAGTCTACAAACTCTGCTTTCTGCAACAGTCCTTCTGCACTTAGTCTACAACCTCTGCTCTCTGCAACAGTCTTTCTACACCTATGTCTCCAACCTCTGCTCTTTGTAGCAGGACTTCTACACCTGAGTCTCAAAACGCTTCTCTCTGCAACAGTCTTTCTGTACTCCAGTCTCCAACCTCTTCTCTCTGTAACAGTCCTTCTGCACCCCAGTCTCCAACCTCTGCTGTCTGCAACTGTCCTTCTGCACCCCAGTCTCCAACCTCTGCTCTCTGCAACAGTCCTTCTGAAACACAGTCTCCAATCTCTGCTCTCTGTAAGATTCTTCTGCACTCCATTTTCCAAACTCTGCTCTCTGTAACATTCCTTTTCCAACCAAGTCTTCAACCTCTGCTTTCTGCAAGTGTCCTTCGGCACTCCAGTCTCCAACCTCTGTCCTCTGCAACAGTCTTTCTGAACTCCAGTCTAAAAACTCTGCTTTCTGTATCAGTCCTTCTTAAGCCCAGTCTCAAACCTCTGTTCTCTGTATCTATCCTTCTGTAACTCAGTCTCCAACCTGTTCTCTCTGTAACATTCCCTCTGCACCCCAGTCTCCAAACTCTGCTCTCTGTAACAGTTTTTCTATACTGCAGTCTCAAAATCCTGGTCTCTGTAACGGTCCTTCTGCACCCTAATTTCCAACCTCTACTTAGTGTAACAGTCCTTCTGCACCTCAGTCTCCAACCTCTGCTCTTTGTAACAGTCCTTCTTCACCAGAGTCTTTAAACTCGGATTTCTGTAGCAAGACTTCCACACCTCATTCTCCAAACTCTGCTCTCTGCAACAGTCCCTCTGCACCCCAGTCTCCAACCTCTGTTATCTACAACAGTTTTTCTGCTCCCTAGTTACAAACATCTGCTCTCTGCAACAGTCCCTCTGCACCCCAGTCTCCAACCTCTGCTATCTACAACAGTTTTTCTGCTCCCTAGTTACAAACATCTGCTCTCTGCAACAGACCTTCTGCACTCCAGTCTTCAACATCTACTCTCTGCAACAGTCATTCTGCACCTCAGTCTGAAAAGTCTGCTCTCTGTAACGACCCTTCTGCACCCAAGTCTCCTACCTCTGCTCTCTGTAACAGTCCTTCTGCACCTCAGTCTCTCAACTGTGCTCTCGGTTTGATTCTTCTGCAACCCAGTCTTTAAACTCTGAACTCTGTAAAGACCTTCTGAACAACAGTCTCCAACCTCTGCTCTCTGTAACAGGACTTCTGGAAACCAGTCTCCAAACTCTGCTCTCTGCGATAGGCCTTCTGCACCCCAGTCTCCAACCTCTTCTCTCTGCAACGATTCTTCTCCACCCAAGTCTCCTACATCTACTCACTGCAACAGTCATCTTGCACCCCAGTCTCCAATATCTGCTCTCTGTAAGATCCATCTGAACCCCAGTCTCCAACCAATGCTCTCTGTAACAGTCCTTCAGCAACCCAGTCTCCAAAATCTGCTCTCTGTAACAGTCTTTGTGCACCTCAGTCTCCAACCTCTGCATTCTGTAACAGTCCTTCTGCACCCCAGTCTAAAACATCTGCTCTCTGCAACAGTCCTTCTGCACCCCATTCTCCAAACTTTGCTATCTGCAGCAGTCCTTCTGCACCCCAGTCTCCAAACTCTGCTTTTTGTAAGATTCTTATGCACGCCAGATTCCATACTCTGCACTCTGTAACATTTCTTCTGCAACCCAGTCTCCAAACTCTGTCCTCTGCAACAGTCCTTCTGCTCCCCAGTCTCCGACATCTGGTCCTTCTGTACTGCAGTCTCCAACCTGTGCTCTTTGTAACGGTCCTTCTACACCCCAGTCTTGAACCTCTGCTTTCTGTATCAGTCTGTCTGAACCGCAGTCTCCAACCGCTGTTCTCTGTATCTATTCTTCTGCACCTCAGTCTCCAAACTCTGTTCTATGCAACGGTCCTTCTGCACCTCAGAATCCAACCTCTACTCTCTGTAACAGTCCTTCTGCACTACAGCCTCCAACCTCTGCTCTCTGTAGCATCCTTCTAAAACTCAGTCTCCAAACTCTACTCTCTGTAACAATCCTTCTGCACACCAGTCTCCAACCTCTGCTCTCTGAAACGATCCTTCTTAACCCCAGTCTCCAATGTCTGCTCTCTGCAACAGTCTTTCTGCACCCCAGTCTCCAATATCTTCTCTCTGCAACAGTCATTCTGCACTTCAGTGGGAAAACTCTGCTGTATGCAACGAACCTTCTGCACCTCAGTCTCCCAACTCTGCTCTCTGTAAGATCCTCTGCAACACAGTCTTTAAACTCTGCACTCAGTAATCGTCCTTCTGCACAACAGTCTCCAAACTCTGCTCTCTGCAACAGGACTTCTGCAACCCTGTCTCCAACCACTGTTCTCTGTAAGAGGCCTTCTGCACCCTAGTCTCCAAACACTTGTCTCTGCAAGGATTCTTTTTCACACCAGTCTCCAACCTCTGCTCTCTGCAACAGTCCTCTTGCACCACAGTCTCCAAAATCTGCTCTCTGTAAGATCCATCTGAACCTCAGTCTCCAACCTCTGCTCTCTGTAACAGTCCTTCTGCACCCCAGTCTCCAACCTCTGCTCTCTGTAACAGTTTTTCTGCAACTCATTCTCCAACCTCTGCTCTCTGCAACAGTCTTTCTGAACCGCACTCTCCAACCTTTGCTCTCTGCAACAGTCCATCTGCACCCCAGTCTCAAACATCTGCTCTTTGCAACAGTCCTTCTACACTACAGTCTCCAACTCTGTTTTCTAAAACAATCTTTCTGAACCCCAGTCTCCAACGTCTGCTCTCTGCAAGAGTCCTTCTGGACCACAGCCTCCAAGCTCTGCTCTCTGTAACAATCCTTCTGCACTGCTGTCTGCAACCTCTGCTCTCTGTAAGATCCTTCTGCAACCCAGTTTCAAACTCTGCTCTCTGTAACAGTTCTTCTGCCAACCGGTCTCCAACCTCTGCTCTCTGCAACGATCCTTCTTCACCAAAGTCTCCAAACTCTGCTCTCTGCAACAGTCCTTCTACACCCCAGTCTCCAATATCTGCTCTCTGCAACAGTCTTTTTGCACCTCACTCTGAATAGTCTGCTCACTGCAAGGACCCTTCTGCATCACAGTCTCCTACTTCTGCTCTCTGTAACCGTACTTCTGCACCTCATTCTCCAAACTCTGCTCTTTGTAAAATTTTTCCACAACCCAGTCTTTAAACTCTGCACTCTGTAACAGTCCTTCTGCACAACAGTCTCCAAACTCTGCTCACTGTAACATGACTTCTGCCACCCAGTCTCCAAACTCTGCTCTCTGTAACAGCCCTTCTGCACCCCAGTCTTCAACCTCTTCTCTCTGTAACTTTTCTTCTCCACCCCAGTCTCCAGAATCTGCTCTCTGCAACAGTCCTTTTGCGCCCTAATCTCAAAACTCTGCTCTCTGTACGATCCATCTGAACCCCAGGCTCCAAACTCTGCTCTCTGTAACAGTCCTCTGAACCCCAGTCTCCAAACACTGCTCTCTGTAACAGTCCTTCTGCATCCCAATTTCTAAACTCTGCTTCCTATAACAGTTTTTCTGTACCCCAGTCTCCAACCTCTACACTCTGCAACAGTCCTTAGGCACTCCAGTTTCCATCATCTGCTCTCTGCAACAGTTTTTCTGCACCCAGTCTCCAACCTCTGCTCTTTGCAACAGTCCTTCTTCATTCCAGTCTCCAAACTCTGCTCTGTACAACGATACTTCCGGACCCTAGTCTCCAAACTCTACTCTCTGCAACAGTCATTCTGCACCACAGTCTCCAACCTCTGTTCTCTGCGACAGTCTATCTGAACCCAAGTCTCCAAACTCTGATTTCTGGATCAGTCCTTCTGCACCCCAATCTCTAACCTCTGCCCTCTCTAATGATCCTTCTGCACCCCAGTCTCCATCGTCTGCTCTCTGTAACAGTTTTTCTGTACCGCAATCATCAAACTCTGCATTTTGTAACCGTCCTTCTGCACCCCAGTCTTCAACCTGTTCTCTCTGCAATGATTCTTCTGCACCCTAATCTCCAACGTCTTCTCTCTGCAACAGTCCTCCTGTACCCCAGTCTCCAAACTCTTCTCTCTGTAAGATCCTTCTGCACATCAGTTTCCAAACTCTGCTCTCTGTCACAATCCATCTCCACCCCAGTCTCCCACCTCTGTTGTTTTCAATGGTCCTTCTGCACCCCAGTCTCCAACCTCTGTTCTCTGCGACAGTCCATCTAAACCCAAGTCTCCAAACTCTGTTATCTGCAACAGTCGTTCTGCACCCCATTCTCCAATCTCTGCTCTCTGAAAGAGTCCTTCTGCACCACAGTGTCCACCATCTGCTCTCTGCCACAGTCCTTTTGTACACTAGTCTGCTCTTTGTAACGGTCCTTATGCACCCCAGTTTCTAAAGTCTCCTTTCTCTATCAGTCCTTACTCAACCCAGTCTCATAACTCTACTCTCTGAAACATTCCTTCTGCACGTCAGTCTCCAAACTCTGCTCTCTGAAACAGTCTTTCTTCATTCCAGTCCCCAACCTCTGCTCTCTGCAACAGTCCTTTTACACCCCAGTCTCTAACATCTGCTCTCTGCAACAGTCATTCTACACCTCTGTCTCTAAACTCTACTGTCTGTAACTGTCCTTCTGCACCTCAGTCTCCAACCTCTGCTCTCTGTAAGAGTCCTTCTGCACTCTAGCCTCCAATATCTCCTCACTGCAACCGTCCTTCTGCAACCCAGTCTTTAACATCTGCACTCTCAACAGTCCTTCTGCACCTCAGTCTGAAAACTCTGCTCTCTGCAAGTATCCATCTGCACCCCAGTCTTCAACCTCTGCTCTCTGTAACAGTCCTACTGCACCTCAGTCTCCAAACTCTGCTCTATATAAGATCCTTCTGCAACCCAGTATCAAAACTCTGCTCTCTGTAACAGTCCACCTGCTCCCCAGTCTCCAAACTCTGCTGTCTGTAACAGGCCTCCTGCACCCAAGTCTACAAACTCAGCTCTATGTAACAGGCCTTCAGCACCCCAGTATCCAACCTATTCTCTCTGCGAGGATACTTCTACACCCCAGTCTCCAATATCTGAACTCTAAAACAGTTCTTCTGCACCCCAGTCTCCAACCTCTGCTCTCTTGAAGATCCTTCTGCACCCAGTTTCCAACCTCTGCTCTCTTAAACAGTCCTTCTGTACCCCAGTCTCCAAACTCTGCTCTCTGTAACAATGCTTCTGCTCATCAGTCTCCAACTTCTGCTCTCTGCAACGGTCTTTCTACACGTCAGTCTCTAACTTCTGTTGTCTGCAATAGTCCTTGTGCACCCCAGTGTGCAACCTCTGCTCTGTGTAAAAGTCCTTCTGTACTACAGTCTCCAACTTCTGCTCTTTGTAATGGTCCTCTGCACTGCAGTCTCCGAACTCTGCTTTCTATATCAGTCCTTCTGCACCGCAGTCTCCAAACTCTGCTCTCTGTAACAGTCCTTCTGAACCTCATCTCCAACCTTTTTTCTCTGCAAAAGTCCTTCTGCACCTCAGCTTCAACCTCTTCTCTCTACAACAGTCTTTTTGCACCCAAGTCTCCAAACTCTGCTTTCTATATCAGTCCTTCTGCACCGCAGTCTCCAAACTCTGCTCTCTGTAACAGTCCTTCTGAACCTCATCTCCAACCTTTTTTCTCTGCAACAGTCCTTCTGCACCTCAGCTTCAACCTCTTCTCTCTACAACAGTCTTTTTGCACCCAAGTCTCCAAACTCTGCTTTCTATAACAGTCCTTCTGTACCCCAGTCTCCAATCTCTGCTCTCTGTAAGATCCATCTGCACCCCAGTGTCAAACATCTCCTCTCTGTAACAGTTCTTCAGCATCTCAGTCTCCAACCTCTTCTCTCTGTAGAAATCCTTCTTCACGTCAGTCTCCAACCGCTGCTCTCACCAACGGTCCTTCTGCACCTAAGTCTCAAAACTCCGTTCTCTGCAACAGTTTTTCCTCACCCCAGTCTCAAACCTCTGCATTCTGCAGCAGTCCTTCTGCGCCCCAGTCTCCAACCTCTGCTCTCTGCAACGGTCCTTCTGCACCCCTGTCTCCAAACTCTGTTGTCTCCAACAGTCCTTCTTTGCCTCAGTTTTCTTCACCCCAATCTCCAACCCCTACTCTCTGCAAAAGTCCTTCTGCACCCTAGTCTCCAACCTACTCTCTACAACAGTCCTTCTGCACCCAAGTCTCCAACATCAGATCTCTGCAACAGTCTTTCTCAACCCCAGTCTCCAATCTCTGCTCTCTGTAACAGTTCCTTTGTACTGCAATTTCCAAACTCTTCTCTCTGTAAATGTCTTCTGAACCCCAGTCTCAAACCACTGCTTTTTCTATCAGTCCTTCTGCACTCAAGTATCCAACCTCTGCTCTCTGTAACAGGCCATCTGCACCTCAGTCTCCAAATTCTGCTCCCTGCATAGGTCCTTTGGCACCCCAATCCCCATCCTCTGCTCGCTGCTACAGTCCTTTTACACCCAAGTCTCAAACCTCTGCACTCTGCAACAGTCCTTCTGCACCTCAGTCTCCAACATCTGCTCTCTGCAATGGTCTTTTTGCACCTCACTATTCAACATCTATCTCTGTAACAGTCTTTCTGCACCTCAGTCTCCATCCTCTGCTCTCTGTAACAGGACTTTTTAACACAAGTCTCTGAACTCTGCTCTCTTTAACAGTCCTTCTGCACCCCAATCTCCAACCTCTGCTGTCTGCAGCAGTCCTTCAGCACCTCAGTCTCCAACCTCTTCTCTCTGTAGAAATCCTTCTTCACGTCAGTCTCCAACTGCTGCTCTCACCAACGGTCCTTCTGCACCTAAGTCTCAAAACTCCGTTCTCTGCAACAGTTTTTCCTCACCCCAGTCTCAAACCTCTGCATTCTGCAGCAGTCCTTCTGCGCCCCAGTCTCCAACCTCTGCTCTCTGCAACGGTCCTTCTGCACCCCTGTCTCCAAACTCTGTTGTCTCCAACAGTCCTTCTTTGCCTCAGTTTTCTTCACCCCAATCTCCAACCCCTACTCTCTGCAAAAGTCCTTCTGCACCCTAGTCTCCAACCTACTCTCTACAACAGTCCTTCTGCACCCAAGTCTCCAACATCAGATCTCTGCAACAGTCTTTCTCAACCCCAGTCTCCAATCTCTGCTCTCTGTAACAGTTCCTTTGTACTGCAATTTCCAAACTCTTCTCTCTGTAAATGTCTTCTGAACCCCAGTCTCAAACCACTGCTTTTTCTATCAGTCCTTCTGCACTCAAGTATCCAACCTCTGCTCTCTGTAACAGGCCATCTGCACCTCAGTCTCCAAATTCTGCTCCCTGCATAGGTCCTTTGGCACCCCAATCCCCATCCTCTGCTCGCTGCTACAGTCCTTTTACACCCAAGTCTCAAACCTCTGCACTCTGCAACAGTCCTTCTGCACCTCAGTCTCCAACATCTGCTCTCTGCAATGGTCTTTTTGCACCTCACTATTCAACATCTATCTCTGTAACAGTCCTTCTGCACCTCAGTCTCCATCCTCTGCTCTCTGTAACAGGACTTTTTAACACAAGTCTCTGAACTCTGCTCTCTTTAACAGTCCTTCTGAACCCCAATCTCCAACCTCTGCTGTCTGCAGCAGTCCTTCTGCACCTCAGTCTCCAACCTCTGCTCTCTGCTACGGTCCTTTTGCACCCCAGTATCTAAACTCTGTTCTCTGCAACAGTACTTCTGCACCCCAGGCTCCAAACTCTGCTCTCTATAACAGTTCTTCTGTACCGCAGTCTCCAAACTCTGATGCTGTAACGGTCATTCTGCACCCCAATCTCCAAACTCTACTTTCAATATCAGTTATTCTGCACCCCAGTCTCAAACCTCTGCTCTCTGTAACAGTCCTTCTGCACCTCAGTCTTTAACCTCTTCTCTCTGCAACAGTTCTTATGCACCCCAGTCTCCAAAGTCTTCTCTCTGCAACACTCCTTCTAAACCCCAGTCTCCTACCTCTTCTCTCTGAAAGGATCCATCTGCATCCCAGTCTCCAACATCTGCTCTCTGCTACAGTCCTTCTGCACCCCAGTGTCTAACCTCTGCTCTCTGAAACATTTCTTCTGAACCCCAGTCTCCTACCTGTGCTCTCTGTATCTGTCCTGCTTCACCCCAGTCTCCAATCTCTGCTCTCTGTAGCAATCCTTCTGCACCTCAGTCTTCAACCTTCAATCTCTTCAAGGATCCTTTTTCACCACAGTCTCCAACGTCTGCTCTCTGCAACAGTCCTTCTGCACCCCAATTTCCAACCTCTGCTCTCTGTAACAGGCCTTATGCACCCACTCTCCAACCTGTGCTCTCTCTAACAATTCTTCTGCACCCCAGTCTCCAAACTCTGCTCTATGTAACAGTCCTCTGCACCCGAGAATCCAACATCTGCTCTCTGCTACATTCCTTCTGAACCTCAGTCTGAAAACTCTGCTCTCTGCAACAATCCTTCTGCACCCCAGTTTCAAACCTTTGCTCTCTGTAACAGACCTTCTGAACCTCAGTCTCCAAAATGCTCTCTGTAAGATCCTTCTGAAACCCAGTCTCAAAACATTGCTATCTGTAAGAGTTATTCTGGACACCAATCTCCAAACTCTGCTCTCTGAAAGAATCTTTCTGGCCCCCAGTCTCCAACCTATCCTCTCTGTAACAGTACTTCTGCATCTCAGTCTTCAACCTCTGCTCACTGTAATTGTGCTTCAGCACCCCAGTCTCCAACTTCTGCTCTCTGTAACAGTCCTTCTGCAACCCAGTCTACAATATCTGCTCTCTGAGACGGTCCTTCTGCACCCCAGTCTCCAAACTCTGTTCTCTAACAGTCCTTCTGCACCTCAGACTCCAACATCTGCTCTCTGTATTAGTCCTTCTTAGCCACTGTCGGAAACCTCTTGTCTCTGCAATGATCCTTCTGAACCCCAGTCTCCAAACTGTGCTATCTGTACCAATCCTTCTAGACAGAAGTCTCCAACCTTTTCTCTCTCACAGGTCTTCTGCACCCCAGTCTCCAAAATCTGCTCTCTGTAACAGTCCTTCTGCACCCCAGTCTCCAATCTCTGCTTACTGTATCAGTCCACCTGCACCACAATTTCTAACCTCTGGTCTCTGTAATAGTCTTTCTGAATCTCAGTCTACAAACTCTGCTCTCTGTAACAGTCATTCTGCACCCCAGTCTTCAACATCTGCTCTCTGCAACAGTCCTTTTGCACCAAATCTCCAACCTCTGCCTCTGTAACCCAGTTTCCAAACTCTGCTCTCTGCAACAGTCCTTCTGCACCCCAATTTTAACCTGTGCTCTCCGCAATGGTCCTTCTGCACCTCAGTCTCCATAAACTACTCTCTGTAAATGTACTTTTGAATCCCTTCTCCGAACTCTGCTCTCCGTAATAGGCCTTCTGCAACCCAGTTCCAACCTCTGTTCTCTATAACAATACTTCTGCAACCCAGTCTCAAAATTTTGCTCTCTACAACGATCCTTCTGCACCCCAGTCCCCAAACTCTGCTCTTTGCAACAGTCCTTCTGCACCCCAGTCTCTAACATGTGCTCTCTGCAAAAGTCCTTCTACACCTCAGTCTTAAAACTCTGTTCTCTACAACGATCCTTCTGCACCCCAGTCTCCAAACTCTGCTCTCTGTAACAGTCCTGCTGCACAACGGTCTACAACTATGCTCTCTGTAAGATCCTTGTGCAACCTTGTTTCAAAACTCAGCTCTCTATAGGAGTTCTACTACACCCCAGTCTCCAACCTCTGCTCTCTGCAATGATTCTTCTGCACCTCAGTCTCGAAACTCTACTCTCTGTACCAGTCCTTCTGCACCCCAGTCTCAAACCTCTGCTGTTTGCAACGATCTTTCTGTACACCAGTTTCCAACGTCTGCTCTCTGCAACAGTCCTTCTGCACCCCAGTCTCCAACCTCTGCTCTCTGCAACGATCCCTGTGCACCCCAATGTCCAATATCTGCTCTATGCAACAGTCCTTCTGCACCCCTGTCTCAAACCTCTGCTCTCTGCAACAGTCCTTCTGCACCTCAGTCTGAAAACGCTGTTCTCTGCAATGATCCTTCTGCACCCCAGTCTCCAAACTCTGCTCTCTGTAATACTCCTGTTTCACCTCAGTCTCGAAACTCTGCTCTCTGTAAGATCCGTCTGCAACCCTGTCTCCAAACTCTGCTCTATGTAAGAGACCTTCTGCACCCCAGTCTCCAAACTCTGCTCTTTGCAAGAGTCCTTCTAAAACCCAGTCTCCAAACTCTGCTTTCTGCAACAGTCCTTCTGCACCCCAGTCTCCAACTTCTTTTCTCTTTAACAATCCTTCTTCACCTCAGTTACCAAACTCTGATCTCTGCAATGGTCCTTCTGCACCACAGTCTCCAACCTCTGCTAACTGTAACAATCCCTCTGCACCCAAGTCTAAAAACTCTGCTCTCTACAACAATCCTTTTGCACCCCAGTTTCCAACCTCTGCTCTCTGCAAAAGTCCTTCTGCACCCCAGTCTCAAACATCTGCTCCCTGCAACAGTCTTTCTGCTGTTCTGTCTGACAACTCTGCTCTCTGCAACGATCATTTTGCACCCCAGTCTTCAAACTCTGCTTTATGTAACAGTCTTTTGGCACCTCAGTCTCCAACCTCTTCTTTCTGTAAGATCCTTCTGCACCCCAGTCTCCAAACTCTGCTCTCTGTAATATTCCTTCTGCTCCCCAGTCTCCAACCTCTGCTCTCTGAAACACTTTTTCTGTCCCGTAGTCTCCAACCTCTTCTCTGTGTAGTGGTTCTTCTTCACCCCAGTCTCCAAACTCTGATCTCTGTAACAATCCTTCTTCACCCCAGTCTCCAACCTCTGCTGTCTTCAACCATCCTTTTGCAGCCCAGTCTCCAACCTCTGCTCTCTGCATAAGTCTTTCTGTACCCCAGTCTCCAACATCTGCTCTCAGCAACAGTCCTACTGAACCTAAGTCTGAAAACTCTGCTCTCTACAACGATCCTTGTGCACTCCAGTCTCCCAACTCTCCTTTTTGTAACAGTCCTACTGCACCTCAGTCTCCAAAATCTACTCTCTGTAACAGTGCTTCTGAACAGAAGCCTCCAACAACTGATCTCTGTAAGATCCTTCTAAACCCAAGTTTCCAAGTCTGCTCTCTGTAACATTTCTTATCCTCCCCTGACTCCAACCTCTTCTCTCTGTAACAGTACTTCTGCTCCCCAGTCTCCAACCTCTGCTCTCTGTAACAGTCCATCTGCTCCCCAGTCTTCAACCTCTGCTCTCTGTAACAGTCCTTCTGTACCTCAGTCTCCAACCTCTGCTCTCAGTAACGGTCGTTCTGCACCCCAGTCTTCAACCTCTCATTTCTGTATCATTCCTTCTGCACCACAGTTTCCAACATCTGCTCCCTGCAACATTCCTTCTGCACCTCAGTCTCCATCCTCTGCTCTCTGCGACAGTTCTTCTGCACCCCAGACTCCAACCTCTGCTCTCTGCAACAGTTCGTCTGCACCCCAGTATCCAAGGTCTGCACTCTGAAACAGTCCTTCTCCACACCAGTCTCCAACCTCTGCTCTCTGTAACAGTCCTCCTGTAGTGCAGTCTCCAAAATCTTCACTCTGTAAGGGTTCTTCTGCTCCCCAGTCTTAAACCTCTGCTTTCTGTATCAGTCGTTCTGCACCAAAGTCTCAAACTTCTTTATCTGCAACAATCCTTCTACACCGCAGTCTCCAAACTCTGCTATCTGCTACAGTCTTTCTGAACCCCAGGCTCCATTCTCTGCTCTCTGTAACAATCCTTCTGCAGCTCAGTCTCCAATATCTGCTCTTTCTAAGATTTTTCTGCAACACAGTCTGTAAATTCTGCCCTCTGTAACAGTCCTTCTGCACCCATTCTCCAACCTCTGTTCTCTGTAAGATTCCTTATGGACGCTGGTCTCAAAACTCTGCTCGCTACAACGATCCTTCTACACCCCAGTCTCCATCCTCTGCTCTCTACAACACTCCTTCTGCACCCCAGTCTCCAATATCTGCTCTCCGCAAAAGTCCTTCTGCACCAAAGTCTCCAACCTCTGCCTCTGTAACAGTCCTACTGCAACACAGTCTTCAACCTGTACTCTCTGCAACAGTCCTTCTTCACCCAAATCTCAAACCTGTGCTCTCCGCAACAGTCCTGCTACACGCCCCGTCCAGCCTCTGCTCTCTGCAGCAGTCCCTCTGAGACCAAGTCTCCAACGTCTGCTCTCTGTAACAATTCTTCTGCACCAAAGTCTCCGACCTCTGCTCTCTGCAATGGTCCTTCTGCACCTCGGGCTCTACTCTCTGTAAAAGTACTTCTGCACCCCTTCTCCAAACCCTGCTCTTTGTAACAGGCCTTCTACACCCCAGTCTCCGAACCTGTTCTCTATAACGATCCTTCTGCACCCCAGGCTCCAACCTCTGCTCTCTTTACCAGTTCTTCAGCACCCCAGTCTCCAAACTCTGCTCTCTGCAACATATCTTCTGCACCCAAGTCTCCTAACTCTGTTCCCTCAAACAGTCCTTCTATACCACAGTCTCCAACCTCTGCTATCTGCAACAGTCCTTCTGCACCCCAGTCTCCAAAATCTGCTCTCTGTAACAATCCTTCTGCACCTCAGTCTCCAACATCTAATCTCTGTAACAGTCGTTCTGCACCTCAGTCTCCAAACTCTGCTCTGTGTAAGATCTTTAGGCAACCAGTCTCCAAACGCTTCTCTCTGTATCTTTAGGCACCCTTTCTCCAAACCTTTTTCTCTGTAACAAGCATTCTGCACCCCAGTCTCAAAACTGTGCTCTCTACAACGATCCTTTTTCACCCCAGTCCCCAACGTCTGCTCTTTGCAACAGTCCTTCTGCACACAAGTCTCCAACAACTGCTCTTTGCAACAGTCCTTCTGCACCTCAGTCTGAAAATTCTGTGCTCTGAAATTATCCTTCTGCACTAAAGTCTTTAAACACTGCTCTCTGTAATCGTCTCTCTGCTTCCTAGTCTCCAACCTCTGCTCTCTGTAACAGGACCTCAGCAAGTCAGTCTCCAACGTCTGCTCTCTGCAACAGTCCTTCTGCACCCCATTCTTCAACCTCTGCTCTCTAGAACAGTCCTTCTGCACCCTACTTACCAACATCTGCTCTCTGCAACAGTCCTTCTTCACACCAGTCTCCAACATCTGCTCTCTGCAACAGTTCTTCTGCACCTCAGTCTGAAAACTCTGCTCTCTGCAACGACACTTCTGCACCACAGTCTCCTACCTCTGCTCTGTGTAACAGTCTTTCTACACCTCAGTCTCCCAAATCTGCTATCTGTAAGATCCTTCTGACACCCAGTCTCTAAACTCTGCTCTCTGTAACAGTCCTTCTGCACCCCAGTCTCCAATCTCTGCTCTGTGTAACAGTTTTCTGCACCCCAGTTTCTAAAATCTGCTCTCTGCAACAGTCCTTCTGCACCCCAGTCTCAAACCTCTGCTCTCTGCAATGATCCTACTGCACCCTAGTCTCCAACCTCTGATCTCTACAAGAGTTCTTCTGCACCTCAGTCCCCAACTTCTGCTCTCTGTAAGATTCTTTTCACCCCTGTCTCTAAGCTCTACTACTTTCAACCATCCTTCTGCACACCAGTCTCCAAACTCTACTCTATGTAACAGGACTTCTGCACCTCAGTCTCTAATCACTGCTCTCTGCAACAGTTCTTCTTCACCACAGTCTCCAAACTCTGGTCTCTGATAGATTCTTCTGCACTCCAGATTCTAAACTTTGTTCTCTGTAACATTCCTTCTCTTCCCCAGTCTTTATTCTCTGCTTTGTGAAAGTGTCCTGCAGCACCTTAGTCTCCAACCTCTGTTCTCTGCAACAGTCTTTCTGCTCCCAGTCTCCAACCTCTGCTCTCTATAACAGTCCTTCTGTACTGCAGTCTCCAAACACTGCTCTCTGTAACTTGCCTTCTGCACCCCAGTCTCCAAATACTGCTTTCTGTATCAGTCCTTCTGAACCTAAGTCTCATAACTCTGCTCTCTGTATCTATCCTTCTGTACTTCATGCTCCAACCTGTGCTCTCTGTATCATTCCTTCTGCACAGTCTCCAAACTCTGCTCTCTGTAACAGTTTTTCTATACCGCAGTCTCCAAACTCTGGTCTCTGTAACGATCCTTCTGCACCCCAATTTTCAACCTCTACTTTCTGTAACAGTTCTTCTGCACATAAGTCTAATACCTCTGCTCTCTACACGATCCTTCTGAACCACAGTTTCAAAACATTGCTCTATGTAACAGTCCACCGGCACCTCAAACTTCACCCTCTCCTCTCTATAACAGGCCTTCTGCACGACACTCTCCAAAGTCTTCTCTCTGTAGCAGGCCTTCTGCACCCCAGTCTCCAAAATCTGCTCTCTGCAATGATTCTAGTGCACCCAGTCTCCAACCTCTGATCTCTGCAACAGTCCTTCTGAACCACAGTCTCCAAATTCTGCTCTCTGTAAGATCCTTCTGCACCCCTGTATCCAACCACTGCTCTCTGTAACAGTCCTTCTGCATCCAAGTCTCCAACCTCGGCTCTCTGTAGCAGGACTTCGACACATCAGTCTCTAAACTCTGCTCTCTGCAACAGTCCTTCTGCAGCATATTCTCCAACCGCTGCTCTCTAAAACAGTCCTTTTGCAACCCAGTCTCCAACATCTGCTCTCTTCAACAGTCCTTCTGCATCTCAGTCTGTAAGCTCTGCTCTCTGCAACGACTCTTCTGCACCCCAGTCTCAACCTCTGCTCTCTGTAACAGTCCTTCTTCTCCTCAGTCTTCCAACTCTGCTCTCTGTAAGATCCTTCTGCAACCCAGCCTTTAAACTTTGCACTCTGTAACAGTCGTTCTGCACAACAGTCTTTAAACTCTGCTCTCTGTAACAGGACTTCTGCACTCCAGACTCCAACATCTTCTCTCTTCAATGATTCTTCTTCACCCCAGTCTCCAACATCTGCTCTCTGCAACAGTCCTTTGCACCCCAGTCTCTAAACTCTGCTCTCTGTAAGATCCATCTGAACCCCAGTCTCCAACCTCTGCTCGCTGTAACTGTCCTTCTTCACCCCAGTCATCAAACTCTGCTCTCTGCAACAGTCCTTCTGAACCCCAGTCTCCAACATCTGCTCTCTGCAACAGTACTTCTACACCCCAGTCTCCAAACTCTGCTCTCTGCAACGATCCTTCTGGACCCCAGTCTCCAACGTCTGCTCTCTGCAACAGTCCTTCTGCACCACAGTCTCCAACCTCTACTCTCTGTAATATCCTTCTGCACTCCAGTTTCCAGACTCTGCTCTTTGTAACATTATTTCTCCACCCCAGTCTCCAACCTCTGTCCTCTGAAACAGTACTTCTGCTCCCAAGACTCCAAGTTCTGCTCTCTGCAACAGTCCTTCTGTACCGTAGTCTCCAACCTGTGTTCTTCGTAAGGGTCCTTCTACACACCAGTCTCCAAGCTCTGCTTTCTGTATCAGATTGTCTCAACCCCAGTCTCTAACCTCTGTTCTCTGTATCTAACCGTGTGCACCTCAGTCTCCAACCTGTGCTCTATGTAAGAATCCTTCTGCACCCAAGTCTCCAACCTCTGATCTCGGTAACAGTTCTATACCGCAGTCTCCAACCTCTGCTCTCTGTAACAGTACTTCTGCACCCCAATTTCCAAACTCTGCTTCCTGTAACAGTAATTCTGCACCTGAGTCTCCGAACTCTTCTATGTGTAACAGTCCTTCTACACCTCAGTTTCCAACGTCTGCTCTTTGTAACCATCCTTCTTGACCTCAGTCTGAAACCTCTGCTCTCTGCACGATCCTTCTGCACCCCAGTCTCAAACCACTGCTCTCTGTAAAAGTCCACCTGCACCCCAGTCTTCAACCTCTGTTCTCTGTAAGATCCTTCAGCAACCCAGTCTCCAAACTCTGCTCTCGATAACAGTCCTTCTGCACCGCAGTCTCCAAACTCTCCTCTCTGCAACAGTCCTTCTGCACCCCAGTCTCGAACGTTTGCTCTCTGCAACAGTCCTTCTGAACCTCAGTCTGAAAACTCTACTCCCTTAAACCACCCTTCTGCACGCCAGTCTCCTAATTCTGCTCTCTGTAACAGTCCTTATGCAACTCATTCTCCCAACTCTGCTCTCTGTAAGATCCTTCTACAACCCAGTCTTTAAACTCTGCACTCTTTAACAGTTTTTCTGCACAACAGTCTCCAAACTCTGCTCTCTGTAACAAGACTTCTGCAACCCAGTCTCCAACCTCTGCCTTCTCTATCAGTCCTTCTGCACTCAAGTCTCCAACCTCTGCTCTCTTTAACAGTCTTTCTGCACCTATGTCTCCAAAGTCTGCTCTCTGCAACAGTCCTTTGGCACCCCAATCTCCAAACTCTGGTATCTGCAAAAGTCCTTCTACACCCTAGTCTTTAAACTCTACACTCTGCAACATTCCTTCTGCACCTCGGTCTCCAACCTCTTCTCTTTGCAAAGGTCTTTCTGCACCTCTGTCTTTAACCTCTGCTCTCTGTAACAGTCCTTCTGCACCCCAGTCTCCAAAATCTGCTCTCTGTAACAGTCCTTCGGCACCACAGTCTCCAATGTCTGCCCTCTACAATGGTCCCTATGCACCCCAATCTCCAACCTTCTTCTTTACAACAGTTCTTCTGTACGGCAGTCTCTAACCTCTGCTCTCTGTAATGGTCCTTCTGCACCCCAGTCTCCAAAATCTGCTTTCTGTATCAGTCCTTCTGCACCACAGTCTCCAACCTCTGCTCTCTGCAACAGTCCTTCTTCACCTCAGTATCCAACATCTGCTCTGCAACAGTCCTTCTCAAACCACCGTCTCAAACATCTGCTCTGTGTAACAGTCCTTCTGTACTGCAGTCTCCAAACTCTGCTCTCTGTAACGGTCTTTCCGCACCCCAGTTTACAAACTCTGCTCTCTGTGACATTCCTTCTCCAACCCAGTCTCCAACATCTGCTTACTGCAACAGTCTTTCTGCATTTTAGTCTCCAAACTCTGCTCCCTGTATCAGCCTTTCTGCACCTCAGTCTCCAACCTCTGCTCTCTGCAACAGTCCTTCTACACCCCAGTTGCCAACCTCTGCTCTCCGGAAGGATCCTTCTGCACCCCAGTCCCCAACATCTGCTCTCTGCAACAGTCCTTCTGCACCCTAATCTCCAACCTCTGCTCTATGTAAGATCCTTCTGCAACCCCGTCTTCGAACTCTGCTCTCTGTAACAGTCCTTCTGTACCACAGTCTCCAAACTCTGCTCCCTTTAACGGTCTTTCTGCACCCCAGTCTCCAAACACTGATTTCTGTATCAGAGCTTCTGCACCACAGTCTCCAATGTCTGCTCTCTGCTACAGTCTTACTGAACCCCAGTCTTCATCATCTAAACTCTGCAACAGTCTTTCTGCACCCCAGTCTCCACCTCTGCTCTCTGTAAAAGTCCTTCTGTACTGCAACTCCAACCTCTGCTCTCTCTAATGGTCCTTCTGTACCCCAGTCTCCAAACTCTGCTTTCTCTATCATTCCTTCTGCACTCCTGTCTCAATCCTCTGCTCTCTGTAACAGTCTTTAACTTCTGCTCTCTTCAATAGTCCTTCTGCACCCAAATCTCCAACTTCTGCTCTATTCAACAGTCCTTCTGCACCTCAATATCCAAACTCTGTTCTCTGTAACAATCCTTCTGCTCCCCAGTCTCCAAATTCTGCTCTCTGCAAAGGTCCTTCTTCACCCCACTCACCAACCTCTGTTCGCTGTAATATGCTTCTTTACCCCAGTGTCCAAACTCTACTCTCAGTAACAGTTCTTCACTGCAGTCTCCAAACTCTGCTCTCTGTAACAATCCTTCTGCACCTCAGTCTCCAAACTCTGCTCTCTGCAACGGGCCTGCAACCCCTGTGTTAAACCTCTGTTCTTGCAACAGTCCTTTCGCTCCCCAGTCTCCAATCTCTGCTCTTTGTAAAAGTCTTTTTGCACCCCAGTCTCCAATCTCAGCTCTCTGTAACGTTCCTTCGGCACCCCAGTCTCCAACCTCTGCTTTCTTACCAGTCGTGCACCCCAGTCTCCAAACTCAGCTCTCTGCAACAATCATTCTGCACCCCAGTCTCCTATGTCTGCTCTCTACAACAGTTTTTCTGCATTTAAGTTTCCAACCTCTGCTCTCTGTAAGATCCGTCTGCACCCCAATCTCCAACCTCTGCTATCTTCAACAGTACTTCTGCACCTCAGTCTCCAACTGTGCTCTCAGTAACAGTCTTTCTGCCCCTCAGACTCTAACCTCTGCTCTCTGCAACAATCTTCTGCACCCCAGTCTCCTACGTCTGGTCTCTACAACAATCCCTTCTGCACCCCAGTCTCCAACCTGGTCTCTGTAACAGTTCTTCTGCACAGCAGTCCCCAACCTCTGCTCTCTGTAGTGGTCCTTTTGCACCCCAGTCTTTTAACTCTGCTTTTTGTATCAGGTCTTCTTCACCTCAGTCTCCATCCTCTGCTCTCTGTAACAGTCCTTTTGCACCTCAGTCTTCAACCTCTGCTCTCTGCAATTGACCTTCTTCACCTCAGTATCCAACCTCTACTCTCTGTAACAGTCCTTATGCATCTCAGTCTTCAAACTCTACTCTCTGGAAGATACTTTTGCAAACCAATCTCCAAAATCTGCTCTATTTAACAGTCCTTCTGCACCCCTTCTCAAAACTCTGCTCTCTGTAAACGACTTTCTGCACCCCAGTCTCCAACATCTCCTCTCTGGAAAAGTCCTTCTGCACACAAATCTCCAACCTCTGCTTTCTGCAACAGTCCTTCTGCACCCCAGTCTCCAAGATCTGCTCTCTGCATTAGTCCTTCTGCACCTCAACTGAAAATTCTGCTCTCTTCCACCATCCTTCTGCACCCCAGTCTTCAACCTCTATTTTCTGCAAAAGTCCTTCTGCATCCCAGTCTCCAACCTCTGCTCCCTGTAACAGTCCTTCTGCACCTAAGTCTCCAAATTCTGCTCTCTGCAAGAGTCCTTCTGGAACCCAGTCTCCAACCTCTTTTGTCTGCAACAATAATTCTGTACCCCAGTCTTCAACATCTGCTTTCTGTATCAGTCCTGCACCCCAGTCTACAAAATCTTCTCTCGGAAACAGTTCTTCTTCAACTCAGTATTCAACCTCTGCTCTCTGTAACAGTCCTTCTGCACACAAGTCTCCAGTCTCTGCTCTCTGCAACGATCCTTCTTCACCCCAGTGTCCAAACTCTGCTCTCTGTAACAGTCCTTCTGCTCCACAGTCTTTAAACTCTGCTCTCTGCAACAGTCCTTCTGCACCCCAGTCTCCAAACTCTGCTATCTACAACACTCCTTCGACACCCCAGTCTCAAACATCTGCTCCCTGTAAGATCCTTCTGCACACCTGTATTCAACCTCTGATCTCTTTAATGGTCTTTCTTCATCCCCGTCTCTAAACTCTGCTTTCTGTATCAGTCCTTCTGCACCACAGGCTTTAACTTGTGCTCTCTGTAACAGTCCTTCTGCACCCCGTCTCCAACCTCTGCTCTCGGCAAAAGTCTTTCTTAACGCCAGTTTAAAAATCTGCACTCTGCAACATTACTTCTGTACCCTAGTCTCCAAACTCTGCTCTCTGTATCAGTCCTTCTGCACCCAAGTCTCCAAACTCTACTCTCTGTAACAGTTCTTCTGCACCTCAGTCTCCAACTTATGCTCTTTATAACAATCCTTCTGCAAATCAGTCTCCAACCTCTTCTCTCAGCAACGGTCCTAATGCACCCCAGTCTCAAACTGCTGTTCTCTGCAACAGTCTTTCTGCGCCAGTCTACAACATCTGCTCTCTGTAACAGTCCTTCTGTACTGCAGTCTCCAACCTCTGCTCTCTGTAACAGGCCTTCTGCACCCAAGTCTCCAAACTCTGCTCTCTTTAACAGTCCTTCTGCACCCCAGTCTCAAACATCTGCTCTCTGCAACAGTCTTTCTGCACCAAGTTTCCATACTTCGCTCGCTGTATGATGCTTCTGCACCTCAGTCTCTCAACTCTGCCCTCTGTATCAGTCCTTCTGCACCCCAGTCTCCAATCTCTGCTCTCTGCAACAGTGCTTAAGCACCTCAGTTTCCAAACTCTGCTTTTTGTATGATGCTTCTGCACCCCAATCTACAACCTCTGCTCTCAGAAACAGTCCATCTACACATAAGTCTCCATAATCTGCTATACAACAGTCCTTCTGCACCGCAGTCTCCAAACTATGCTCTCTGTATGATAATTCTGCACACCTGTCTCCAACCTCTGCTTTATGCAACAGTCCTTTTGCACCCCAGTCTACAAACTCTGCTCTCTGCAACAGTCCTTCTACAATCCAGTCTCCATACTCTGCTCACCCAAATAATCCTACTGCACCCCAGTCTCCAACCCATGCTCTCTGTAACAGTCCTTCTGTTCCATAGTCTCCAAACTCTTTTCTCCATAAGTGTCCATATGTACTCCAGTATCCAACCTCTGCTTTCTGTATCAGTCATTTTCAATCACAGTCTCCAAACTATGCCCTCTGTATCAGTCCTTCTGCAACTCAGTCTGCAACCTCTGCTTTCTGAAACAGTCCTCTTGAACCCGTCTCCATTCTCTGCTCTCAGCAACAGTCCTTTTGCACACCAGTCTCTAACATCTGCTCTCGAAAAAGTTCTTTACCACCCCAGTCTCCAACCTCTGCTCTTTTTAACAGTCCTTCTGTACTGCAGTCTCCAAAAACTACTCTCTGTAAGGGTCCTTCTGCACACGAGTCTCCAAGCTCTGCTTTCTGCATCAGTCCTTCTGCACCCGAGTCTCCTACCTTTGTTCTGTGTAACTGTCCTTCTGAACCTTAGTATCCAACCTCTGCTCTCTGCTACAGTCTTTCTTCACCCCAAACTCAAAACTCTACTCTCTGCAACAGTCCTTCTACACAAAAGTCTAAAACCTCTGCTCTCTGCAACAGTCCTTTTGAACCCTAGTCTCCAAACTCTGCTCTCTGTAACAGTACTTCTGCACCTCAGTCTTCTACCTCTACTCACTTTAACAGTGTTTCTGCACCCCAGTCTTCAACCTCTGCTCTCTGTAACAGTCCTTCTGCACACGAGTCTCCAATCTCTGCTCTCTGCAACGATCCTTCTTTACCCCATTGTGTAAACTCTGCTCTCTGTAACAGTCCTTCTGCAAACCAGTCTCCAACCTCTGCTCTCTGCAACACTCCTTCTACACCACAGTCTCAAAACTCTGCTCCCTGTAAGATCCTTCTGCACACTTGTATCCAACCTCTGATCTATGTAACGGTCCTTCTTCATCCCCGTTTCCAAACTCTGCTTTCTGTATCAGTCCTTCTGAACCACAGGCTTCAAACTCTGCTCTCTGTAACAGTCCTTCTGCACGCCGTCTCCAATCTCTTCTCTCTGCAACAGTCCTTCTGCACGCCAGTTTAAAACTCTGCACTCTGCAACATTCCTTCTGTACCCCAGTCTCCAACCTCTGCTCTCTGTATCAGTCCTTCTGCACCCAATTCTCCAAACTCTACTTTCTGTAACAGTCCTTCTGCACCTCAGTCTTCAACCTATGCTCTCTGTAACAATCCTTCTGCACATCAGTCTCCAACCTCTTCTCTCAGAAACAGTCCTTATGCACCCCAGTCTCCAAGTTCTGTTCTGTGCAACAGTCCTTTTGCACCGCAGTCTCCAACCTCTGCTCTCTGTAACAGGCCTTCTGCACCCAAGTCTCCAAACGCTGGTCTCTTTAACAGTCCTTCTGCACCCCAGTCTCCAACCTCTACTCTCTGCAACAGTCTTCTTCACCAAGTTACCATAGGTCGCTTGCTGTATGATGCTTCTGCACCCCAGTCTCCCAACTCTGCCCTCTTTATCAGTCCTTCTGCACCCCAGTCTCCAATCTCTGCTCTCTGCAACAGTGCTTCATCACCTCAGTCTCTAAACTTTGCTCTTTGTATGATGCTTCTGCACCCCAGTCTACAACCTCTGCTCTCAGAAACAGTCCATATACACCTTAGTCTCCATAATCTGCTATGCAACAGTCCTTCTGCACCCCAGTCTCCAAGCTATGCTCTCTTTAAGATAATCCAGCACACCTGTCTCCAACCTTTGTTCTCTGTAACAGTCCTTCTGTAACGCAGTCTCCAACCTCTGGTTTATGCAACAGTCCTTCTGCACCCTAGTCTCCAAAGTCTGCTCTCTGAAACAGTCCTTCTAAACCCCAGTCTTCAAACTCTGCTCTCTGCAACAGTCCTTCTACAGCCCAGTCTCCATACTCTGCTTACCCCACTGATTCTTCTGCATCCCAGTCTCGAACCCATGCTCTCTGTAACAGTCCTTCTGTACTGCATCCTCCAAACGCTTTTTTCTGTAAGTGTCCTTATGTACTCCAGTATCCAACCTCTGCATTTTGAATCAGTCATTTTTTACCACAGTCTCCAAACTATGCCCTCTGTATCAGTCCTTCTGCAACTTAGTCTGCAACCTCTGCTTTCTGAAACAGTCTTCTTGAACCCCAGTCTCCATCCTCTGCTCTCTGCAACAGTCCTTTTGCACACCAGTCTCCAACATCTGCTCTCTGCGACAGTTCTTCTCCACCCCAGTCTCCAACCTCTGCTCTTTTTAACATTCCTTCTGTACTGCAGTCTCCAACCACAGCTCTCTGTAAGGGTCCTTCTGCACACGAGTCTCCAAGCTCTGCTTTCTGTCTTAGTCCTTCTGCAACCGAGTCTCCAACCTTTGTTCTGTGTAACTGCCCTTCTGCACCTTAGTCTCCAACCTCTGCTCTCTGCTACAGTCCTTCTAAAGCCCAGTCTAAAACCTCTGCTCTCTGCAACAGTCCTTCTGCACCCCAATCTCCAACCTCTGCTCTCTATATCAATCATTCTGCACCTCAGTCTCCAAGCTCTGCTCTCTGCAACGGTCCTTCTGCACCTCGGTTTCCAAACTCTACTCTCTGCAACAGTGCTTTTGGACCTCAGTCTCCAAACGTTGATCTCTGTAAGATCCTTCTGCAACCCAGTCTCCAAACTCTGCTCTCTGTAATAGGCCTTCTGCACCCCAGTCTCCAACCTCTGCTGTCTTTATCAGTCCTTCTGAACCCCAGTCTCCAACCTCTGCTCTCTGCAACGATCCTTCAGCAACCTGTCTCCAACTTGTGCTCGGTACAACAGTCCTTCTTCACCCAGTCTCCAACATCTGCTCTCTGCAACAGTTCTTTGGTACCTCAGTCTGAAAACTCTGCTCTCTGAAACAATCCATCTGCACCCCAGTCTCCGAACTCTGCTTGTTGTAACAGTCCTTCTGTACATCAGTCTCTAACCTCTTCTTTCTGTGAGACCCTTCTGAAACCCAGTCTGCGAACTCTGCTCACTGAAACAGTCTTTCTGCACCCCATCTCCAAACTCTGCTCTCTGTAACAATAATTCTGCACCTCAGTCTCCAACTTCTGCTCTATGCAAAGGTACTTCTGCACCCCAGTCTCCAACATCTGTTCTCTGCAGCAGTTCTTCTGCACTCTATTTTCCAACCTCTGCACTCTGTAGCAGTCCTTCTGTAGAGGTGTCTCCAACCTCTGCTCTGTATCAGTCCTGCAGCCCTGTCTTTTACATCTGCTCTCTGTAACTGTCCTTCTTCACCTCAGTCTTCAACCTCTGCTCTGTGTAAGAGTCCTTCTGCATCTCAGTCTGGAAACTCTGCTGACTGCAACGATCCTTCTTTACCCCAGTCTCCAACCTCTGTTCTGTGCAACGATCCTTCTGAAACTCAGTCTCCAACGTCTACTCTCTGTAACAGTCCTTCAACATCTGCTCTCTGTAAAATCCTTCTGCAACCAAGTCTCCAAACTCTGCCACCAGTAAAAGTCCTTCTGGAGCCCTTCTCCAAACTCTGCTCTCCATAACAGGCCTTCTGAACCCCAGTCTCCAACCTATGCTCTCTTTAACAGTCCTGCTGCACCTCGGTCTACAAACTCTGCTCTCTGTAAGATCCTTCTGCAACCTTGTCTAAAAACTCTCCTCTCTGTAACAGACCTTCTGCACCTCAGTCTCCAACATCTGTTCTTTGCAACACTCTTTCTGCACCCCAGTTGCCAGCCTCTGCTCTCTGTAACAGTCCTTCTGTACCGCATTTTCCAAACTCTGCTCTTTGTAACAGTCTTTCTGCACACCAGTTTCCAACCTCTGCTTTCTGTATCAGTCCTTCTGCTCCACAGTCTACATACTCTGCTCTCTGTAACAGTCCTTATGCACCCCAGTTTCTAACCGCTGCTGTCTGCAACATTCCTTCTGCACCTTAGTCTGCAACTTGCGCTCTGTGTAACAGTCCTTATGCAGCCAAGTCTCCACCTCTGCTCTCTGCAACGATCTTTCTGTACCTCAGTCTTAAACCTCTGCTCTCTGCAACAATCCTTCTGTACCCCAGTCTCCAACCGCTTTCTCTGTAACAGTCCTTCTCCACCTCAGTCTTCAACCTCAGCTGTCTGCAACAGTCCTTCTGCACCACAGTCTCCAACATCTGGTCTCTAAACAATTATTCTGCACCCCAGTTTCTAACATCTACTCTCTGCAACGATCCTTCTGCACCTCAGTCTCCAAACTCTGCTCTGTGAAAAATCCTTCTGCACCCCAGTTTCTAAAATCTGCTCTCTGTAATATTCCTTCTCCACGCCATTCTTCAACTTCTGCTTTTTGCAACGGTCCTGCTGCACCCCAGTCTCAAACCTCTGTACTCTGCAACAATTCTTCTGCTCACCAGTCTCCAAATTCTGCTCTTTATAACAGTCCTTCTGAACCCCAGTCTCCAACCTCTGCTCTCTGCAACAGTCTTTCTGCACCTCAGTCGCCAAACTTCGCTCGCTGTAAGATGCTTCTGCACCCCAGTCTCCCAACTCTGTCCTCTGTATCAGTCCTTCTAGACCCCAGTCTCCAAACTCTGCTCTCTGCAACAGTCCTTCATCACCTCAGTCTCCAAACTCTGCTTTCTGTATAATGCTTCTGCACCCCAGTCTACAACCTCTGCTCTCTATAATAGTCCTTCTACTACCTAGTCTCCATAATCTGCTCTGCAACAGTTCTTCTGCACCCCAGTCTCCAATCTCTGCTCTCTGTAACAGTCCTAATTCACCTCAGTCTTCAAACTCTGCTCTCTGAAAAAGGCCTTCTACTCCCCATTCTCCAACCTCTGCTCTCTGCAACGATCCCTCTGCACCCCAGTCTCCAATCTCTTCTCGCTGCAACAGTCCTTGTGCACCCCAATCTCCAACCTCTGCTCTCTGAAACAGTCCTTCTGTACCTCAGTCTCCAACTTCTGCTCTGTATCTGTCCTGCACCCCTGTCTCCCACATCTGCTCTCTGTAGCTGTCCTACTTCACCTCATTTTTCAACCTCTGCTCTGTGTAACAGTCCTTCTGTATCTCAGTCTGGAAACTCTGCTGACTGCAATGATCTTTCTGCACCCCAGTCTCCAACCTCTGTTCTCTGCAACGATCCTTCTGAAACTCTGTCTCCAACCTCTGGTCTCGAAAGATCTTTCTGCACCCCAGTTTCCAAAATCTGCTCTCTGTAATATTCCTTCTCCACGCCAGTCTCCAACCTCTGCTTTCTGCAACGGTCCTGCTGCACCCCAGTCTCCAACCTCTGTACTTCGCAACAGTCCTTCTGCTCCCCAGTCTCCAACCTTGCTCTCTGTAATAGTCCTTCTGTACGACAGTCTCCAAACTCTGTGCTCTGTAAAGGTCTTTTTGCATGCCAGTTTCCAACCTCTGCTTTAATTATCCGTCCATCTGAACCTCAGTCTCCAACCTCTGCTCTCTGCAAAAGTCTTTCTGTACCCCATTCTCTAACTTCTGCTCTCTGCAACAGTCCTTCTGAACAACAGTCTCCAACATCTGCTCTCTGAGAAAGTCTTTGTGTACCCTAGTCTTCAACCTCAGCTCTCTGCAACAGTCCTTCTGTACTGCAGTCTCCAACATCTGCTTTCTGCAAAAGTCCTTCTGAACCTCAGTCTCAAAACTCTGCTCTCTGTAAGATACTTTTAAACGCAGTCTAAAAAACTTTGCTCTTTGTAAAATTTCTTCTGCACCCCAGTCTCCAAACTCTTCTCTCTGCAACAATTCTTCTCCATCCCTGTCTCCAACCTCTGCTCTCAGTCTCGAAGCTATGCTCTTTGTAACAGTCCTTCTGCACCCCAGTCTCAAACCTCTGCTCTCTGTAACAATCCTTCTGCAACCCAGTCTTCTACTACTGCTCTCTTTAATATTCCTTCTGCACCTCAATCTCCAAACTCTGCTCTCTGCAAAGGTCCTTCTGCACACCTGTCTCCAACCTCTGCTCTCTGCGACAGTCCTTCTGCACCCCAGTCTCCAAACTCTTCTCTCTGCAACAATTCTTCTCCATCCCAGTCTCCAACCTCTGCTCTCTTCAACAGTCCTTCTGCAACCCAGTCTCCAACCTCTGCTTTCTGTATCAGTCCTTCTTCACCCCAGCCTTCAACCTCTGCTCTCTGCAACAGTCTTTCTGCACCCTAGTTAGCAACATCTGATCTCTGCAACAATCATTCGGCACCCCAGATTCCAACCACTGCTCTCTGTAAAAGACATTCTGTACTGCAGTCCAACCTCTGCTCTCTGTAACCTTATTTCTTCACAACAAACTCCAATCTCTGCTTTCTCTATCAGTCCTTCTGCACCCCAGTCTCCAAACTCTGCTCTCTGTAAGAGTCCTACTGCACATCAGTCTCCAACCTCTTCTCTCTGTGAGATCCTACTGCACCCCAGTATCCAAATTCTGCTCTGTCTATCATGCCATCTCTACCCCAGTCTCCAACCTATGCTTTCTGCAATGGTCGAGCTGCACCCCAGTCTCAAACCTCTGTCCTCTGTAACAGTTTTTCTGCTCCCCAGTCTCCAACCTCTGTTCTCTGTTACAGTCCTTCTGAACCGCAGTCTCAAAACTCTGCTCTCTGTAAGATTCTTCTGAAAACCAGTCTCCAAACTCTGCTTTCTGTAACAGTACTTCTGAACCCAGACTCCAAACTCTGCTCTCTGTAACAGTCCTTCTGCACCCAACTCTCCAAACTCTGCTCTCTGTAACATTCCTTCGGCACCCCCAGTCTCCACCCTCTGCTCTCTGTAATGATCCTTCTGCACCCAAGTCTCCAACGTCTGATCTCTGCAACAATCTTTCTTCACCGCATTCTCCAAACTTTTTTCACTGGAAGATTCTTCTACACCCAGTTTCCAAACTCTTCTCTCGGTAACATTCCTTCTGCACCACAGTCTCTGACATCTACTCTCTGCAATGGTCCCTATGCACCCCAGTCTCCAACCTTGTTCTCTACAACAGTTCTGTACCGCAGTCTTCAACCTCTGTTCTCTGAAAGGTTTTTTCTGCACCCCATTCTCCAAACTTTGCTCTCTGTAACAGTCTTTCTGCACTTCACTCTGCAACCTCTGCTCTCTACAACAGTCCTTCTGCACCCCACTCTCAAAAATCTGCTTTCTGCAAAGGTCCTTTTCCATCCCAGTCTCCAACTTCTGCTCTCTGTTACCTTCTTTCTGTACTTCAGTCTTTAACCTCTGCTCTCTGTAACGGTCTTTCTGCACCTCAGTCTTCAAACTTTGCTTTCTGTATCAGTCCTTCTGCACCCCAGTCTCTAAACTCTGCTCTCTGTAACATTCCTTCTGCACCTCAGACTCCAAACTCTGCTCTCTGCAACAGTCCTACTGCGCCCCAATCTCCAACCTCTGCTCTCGGCATCAGTCCTTCTGCACCTCAGTAACCAAACTCTGCTCTCTGTATTATCGTTCTGACACCCAGTCTCCAACCTCTGCTATCTGCACTGGTTCTTCTGCACTCAACTCTCCAAACTCTGTTCTCCACAACAGTTATTCTGCACCCCAGTTTCCAAATTTTGCCCCCTGTAACAGTTCTTCTGTACCACAGTATCCAACCTCTGTTCTCTGTAAGGGTCCTTCTGCACCTCGGTCTGCAAACTCTGCTCTCTGCAACAGTCCTCCTGCACCCCAGTCTTCAACCTCTGCTCGCTGCAACAGTCCTTCTGCAGCCAAGTCTCCGAAATCTGCTCTCTGCAATATTCCTTTTCCACCCCAATCTCCAACCTCTGCTCTCTATAACCGTCCTTCTGTACTGCTGTCTCCAAACTCTTATCTCTGTAAAAGTCCTTCTGCACCCCAGTCTCCAAAGTCTGCTTTCTGTATCAGTCCTTCTGCACCCCAGTCTCTAAACTATGCTCTCTATAACAGTCCTTCTGCACCTCAGACTCCAACTTCTGCTCTCTGCAACACTCCTACTGTGGCCCAATCTCCAACCTCTGCTCTCTGCAACAGTCCTTCTGCACCTCAGTGTTAAAACTCTCCTCTTTGTATATTACTTCTGAAATTCAGTCTCCAACCTCTGCTATATGCAATGGTCCTTCTGCACCCCAGTCTCCAACCTCTGTTCTCTACAACAGTTATTCTGCACCCCAGTCTTCAAACTCTGCTCTGTGTAACAGTCCTTCTGTACCACAGTCTCCAACCTCTGTTCTCTACAACAGTTACTCTGCACCCCAGTCTCCAACCTCTGCTTTCAGTATCAGTTTTTTAGCACCACATTCTCCAAACTCTGCTCTCTGTAACAGTCTTTCTGCACCTCAGTCTGTAACCTTTGCTCTCTGCAATAGTCTTTCTGCACCCCAGTCTACAATCTCTGTTCTCTTCAACAGTCCTTCTGCACCCCAGTCTCTAACATCTGCTGTCTGCAACAGTCCTTCTCCGCCTCATTCTCAAACTTTGCTCTCTGCAACAGTCCTTCTGCTCCCCAGTCACCAAGCTCTGCTTTCTGTATCAGTCCTTCTGCACCCCAGTATCCAACCTCTGCTCTCTATAACAGTTTTTCTGCACCTCAGTCTCTTTAACAGTTCTTCTGCACCTCAGTCTCAAACCTCAGGCTCTCTTAAACAGTCCTTCTACACATCAGTCTGAAACCTCTGCTCTCAGCAACGATCCTTATGCACCTCAGTCTCCAACCGCTGCTTTCTGTAACAGTCCTTCTGTACCTCAGTCTCCAAACTCTGCTCTCTGTAAGATACTTTTGCAACCCAGTCTCTAAACTTTGCTCACTGTAACTGTCCTTCTGCACCTCAGTCTCCAAACTCTGCTCTCTATAATATCGTTCTGCACACCAGTCTCCAAACTGTGATATCTGTGACAGGCCTTCTGCACCCCAGTCTCCAACCTCTGCTCTCTGTAAAACTCCTTCTGCACTCCAGTTTCCACCCTGTGATCTCTGTAACAATTCGTCTGTACATCAGTCGCCAACCTCTGCTCTATACAACGTTCCTTCTGCTCCTGAATCTCAAAACACTACTCTCTGTAAAAGTCCTTCCGCACCTCAGTCTCCAAACTCTGCTCTCGGTAAGATCCTTCTGCAACCAATTCTCCAAACTCTGCTCTCTGTAACAGTTCTTCTGCACCTAAATCTCAAAAGTCTGCTCTCTGTAACAGGCCTTCCGCAACCCAGTCTTATAACTCTGCTCTCTTTAATAGGAGTTCTGGCCCAAAGTCTCCAACCTCTGCTCTCTGCATCGATCCTTCTGCACCCCAGGATCCAACATCTGCTCTCTGCAACAATCTTTCTGCACCACAGTCTTAAACCTCTGCTCTTGTAACACTTCTTCTGAAACTCTGTTTTCAAAATGATCTCTGTAAGATCCTTCTGCAACCCAGTCTCGAAACTGTGCTATCTGTAAAAGTCCCTCTGCAACCCAGTCTCCAACCTCTGCTCTCTGCAACAGTCCTTCTGCACCCCAGTCTCTAACCTCTACACTCTGTAAGATCCTTCTGCACCACAGTCTTTAACCTCTTCTCTCTGTATCAGTCCTTGTGCACCCAGGTCTCCAAACTCTGCTCTCTGCAATATTTCATCTGCACCCGAGTCTCCAACCTGTGCTCTCTGTAACAATCCTTCTGGACCCCAGATTCCAACATCTGCTCTCTGCAATGATTCGTCTTCCACTCAGTCTCCAAACTCTGCTCTCTGTAAAAGTACTTTTGAATCGCAGTCTCAAACCTCTTCTCTTTTTAACGGTCCATCTGCTCCCCAATTGCCAACCTCTACTTTCTGTAACAGTCCTTCTACACCCCAGTCTCCAAACTCTTCTCTCTGCAATGATCCTTCTGCACCTCAGTATCCTAACTCTTCTCTCTGTAAAAGTCCTTCTGCACCTCAGTCTCCATTCTTAGCTCTCTGTAATAGTCCTTCTGAACCCCAGTCTCCAAACTCTGCTTTTTGTAACAGTCCTTCTATACCGCAGTCTCCAACCTCTACTCTCTATAACGGTCCTTCTGCACCCCAATTGCCAACCTCTGCTTTCTGAAACAGTTCTTATGAACCTCAGACTCCAACCTCTGCTCTCTGTAACAGACCTTCTAAGCCTCAGTCTGAAACCTCTGCTGTCTGCAACAATCCTTCTAAACCCCAGTCTCCAAACTGTGCTATCTGTAACAATCCTTCGGCACCCCAGTCTCCAACATCTGCTCTATGTAACAGGTCTTCTGCAACTCAGTCACCAAAGTCTGCTCTGTGTAACAAGCCTTCTGCACCCCAGTCTTCAACCTCTTCTCTCTGCAACAGTCCTTCTGCACCCCAGTCTCCAACGTCTTCTCTATGTAAGATTCTTCTGCACCCTGTTTTCCAAACTTTGCTCTCTGTAACAGTAATTCTGCACCTCAGTCTCTAACCTCATCCCTCTGCAAAGGCCCTTCTGCACCCCAGTATCCAACCTCTGTTCTCTATAAGAGTCCATCTGTACAGCATTCTTTAACCTCTGCTCTCTGTAAGGGTCTTTCTGCAACCCAGACTCAAATCTCTGCTTTCTGTATCAGTTTTTCTGCACCACAGTCTCCAAATTCTGCTCTCTCTAAGAGTCCTTCTGCACCTCAGTCTCCAACCTCTGCTCTCAGCAACAGTCCTTCTGCACCCCAGTCTCAAACCTCTGCTCTCTGCTACAGTCCTTCTGGACTGTAGTCTCCAACTGCTGCTATCTGCAACATATTTTCCGCACCCAGTCTTTAAACTGTTCTCTCTGTAACTATCCTACTGCACCCAGGTCGCCAAACTCTGCTCTCTGTAGCGATCCTTCTGCACCTCAGTCTCCAACCTCTGATGTCTGCAACGATCCTTCTGCACCACAGTCTCCAACATCTGTTTTCTGTAACAGTGCTTCTGACCCCAGTCTCCAGCCTCTGCTCTCTGTAACATCCTTCTGCACCCCAGTTTCCAAACTCTTCTCTAGGAGACATTCCTTCTGCACCCCAGTCTCCACACTCTGCTCTTTGTAACAGTTCTTCTGTACCACAGTCTCCAATCAATCTCTGCTTACTGCAACATTTCTTCTGCACCCCAGTCTCCAAACTGTGCTCTCTGTAACTGTCTTTCTGACCCCAGTCTCCAACCTCTGCTCTCTGTAACGATCCTTCTGCACCTCAGTCTGCAAACTCTGCTCTCTCTAACGATCCTTCTGCACCTCAGTTTCCAACCTCTGCTCTCTGCAACGATCTCTCTGCACCCCAGTTTCCAACCTCTGCTCTCTGTAATGATCTTTCTGCACCTCAGTCTGCAACCTCGGCTCTCTGCAACGATCCTTCTGCACCTCAGTTTTCAACCTCTGCTCTCTGCAATGATCCCTCTGCACCTCAGTTTCAAACCTCTGCTCTCTGTAACAGTCCTTCTACACTTCAGTCTCCAACCTCTCCTATCTGTGCCAATCCTTCTTCACCTCAGTCTCTAAGCTCTGATCACTTTAACAGTCTTTCTGAACCTCAGTCTCCAATCTCTGCTCTCTGCAACAGTCCATCTGCACCCCAGTCTCCAAACTTTGCTCTCTGTAACAGTTCTTCTGCACCCAATCTCGAACCTCTGCTCTCTGTAACAATCCTTCTGCACCTCAGTCTCCAACGTCTGCCCTCTGTAGCAGTCCTTCTGCACCCTAGTCTGCAAAATCTGCTCTCTACAATGGTCCTTCTGTGCCAAAGTCTCCAAACTCTGCTCTTTCTAACAGTCCTTCTGTACCGCAGTCTCCAAACTCTTCTCTCTATAACTGTCCTTCTGCATCCCAATTGCCAAACTCTGCTTTCTGTAACAGTCCTTCTGCACCTCAGATTCCAACCTCTGCTCTCTGTAACAGTTCTTCTAAGCCTCAGTCTGAAACCTCTGCTCTCTGCAACGATCCTTCTGCACCCAAGTCTCCAAAATGTGCTTTCTGTAACAATCCTTCTGCACCCTAGTCTCCAACCTCTGCTCTCTATAACCTTACTTCTGCACCCCAGATTCCAACATCTGCTCTCTGCAATAATCCTTCTTCTACCCAGCCTCCAAACTCTGCTCTCTGTAAAAGTCCTTTAGTATTGAAGTCTCCAACCTCTTCTCTTTGTCAGGGTCCATCTGCTCCCCAATTGCCAACCTCTGCTTTCTGTAACAGTCCTTCTACACCCCAGTCTCCACACTCTTCTCTCTGCAATGATCCTTCTGCACCTCAGTCTCCTAATTCTGCTCTCTGTAAAAGTCCTTCTGCACCTCAGTCTCCATTCTTTGCTCTCTGTAATGGTCCTTCTAAACCCCAGTCTCCAAACTCTGCTCTTTGTAACAGTCCTTCTATACCGTAGTCTCCAACCTCTACTCTCTATAACAGTACTTCTGCACCCCAATTGCCAACCTCTGCTTTCTGAAACAGTTCTTATGAATCTGAGACTCCAACCTCTGCTCTTTGTAACATACCTTCTAAGCCTCAGTCTGAAACCTCTGCTTTCTGCAACAATCCTTCTAAACCCCAGTCTCCAAACTGTGCTATCTGTAACAATCCTTCTGCACCCCAGTCTCCAACATCTGCTCTCTGTAAGATCTTTCAGGAACTCAGTCTCCAAACTCTGCTCTCTATAAGAGTCCTTCTGCACCCCAGTCTTCAACCTCTCCTCTCTGTAACAGGCCTTCTGCACCAGAGTCTCAAAAGTCTGCTCTCTGTAGCAGGCCTTCTGCAACCCAGTCTCCAACCTTGCTCTCTGCAACGATCCTTCTGCACCCCAGTCTTCAACTTATGCTCTCTGCAATGATCCTACTCCACCCCAGGCTCCAACCTCTGATTACTGCAACAGTCCTTCTGCAACTAAGTCTCCAAATTCTGCTCTCTGTAAGATCCTTCTGCACCCCTGTCTCCATGCTCGGCTTATTTCAACAATCCTTCTGCACCCCAGTGTCCAACCTCTGCTTTATGTAACAAAATTTTGCACCTCAGTCTCCAACCTCTGCTCTCTGCTACAGTCCTTCTCCACCCCAGTCTTTAAATTCTGCTCTCTCTCTAAAATTTCTTCTGCACCTCAGTCTCTAAACTCTGCTCTCTGCAACATTTCTTCTGCAGCCCAGTCTCCATCCTCTGCTCTCTGCAACAGTCTTTCTTCACCCAGTCTTAAACTTCTGCTCTCTGCAACAGTCCTTCTGCACCCCAGTCTCCAAACTCTGCTCTCTACAACAATCCTTCTGCACCTCAGTCTCTAAAATCTGTTCTCTGCAACGGTCCTTCTGCACCTCAGTCTCTAACCTCTACTCTCTGTAACAGTCCTTCTGCACTTCACTCTCCAACATCTGCTCTCCGTAGGATCCTTCTAAAACTCAGTCTCAAACCTCTGCTCTCTGTATCTATTCTTCTGCACCTCAGTCTCCAACCTCTACTCTCTGTAACAGTCCATTTGCACCTCAGTCTGACACCTCTTCTCTCTGCACGATCCTTCTGCACCCCAGTCTCCAAACACTGCTCTCTGTAACAGTCCACCTGCACCTCAGTCTCCAACCTCTCCGCTCTGTAACAAGCTTCTGCAAGGCAGTCTCCAAACTCTTCTCTCTGTAGCAGGCCTTCTGCACCCCAGTCTCCAAAATCTGCTCTCTGCAATGATCCAACTGTACCCCACTCTCCAACTTCTGATCTCTGCAACAGTCCTTCTGCAAGTCACTTTATTACCTCTGCTCTCTCTAACAGTCCTTCTGCACCTCAGTCTCCCAACTCTGCTCTTTGTAAGATCCTTTTGCAACCAAGTCTTTAAACTCTGCACTCTGTAAGAGTACTTCTGCACAACAGTCTTAAACCTCTTCTCTCTGCAACGATTCTTCTCCACCCCAGTCTCCAACATCTGCTTTCTGCCACAGTCTTGCCGCACAAGAGTCTCCAAACTCTTCTCGCTGTAACAGTCCTTCTTCACCCCACTCTCCAAATTCTGCTCTCTGCAAGGATCATTCTGGACCCCAGTCTCCAATGTCTGCTCTCTGCAATAGTTCTTCTTCACCACAGTCTCCAACCTCTGCTCCCTGTAAGATCTATCTGCACTCCAGTCTTCAAACTATGCTCTCTGTAACATTTTTTCTCCACCCCAGTCTCCAACCTCTGTCCTCTGCAACAGTTTTTCTGCTCCCTAGTCTCGAACATCTGCTCTCTGTAACAGTCCTTCTGTACTGCCGTCTCCAACCTCTGCTCTCTATAACGGTTCTTCTACACCCCAGTCTCCAAACTCTGATTTCTGTATCAGTCTTTCTGAACCCCAGTCTCCAACCTCTGTTCTCTGTATCTATCCTTCTGCACCTCACTCTCCAACCTCTTCTCTATGCAACAGTCCTTCTATACGGCAGTCTTCAAACTCTGCTCTCTGTAAAGGTCTTTCTGCAGCACATACTCCAAACTTTGCTTTCTGTATCAATTCTTCTGCACCCTAGTCTCCAAATTCTGCTCTCTGTAAGAGTCTTTCTGCACATCAGTATCCAACCTCTGCTAACTGTAACAGTTCGTCTCTACTCCAGTCTCCAAACTCTGCTCTCTGCAACAGTCCTTCTGCACCCCAGTCTCCAACGTCTTCTCTCTGCAACAGTCCTTCTGAACCCCAGTCTGCAAACTCTGCTCTCTGTAACAATCGTTCTGCCCCTCAGTCTCCAACCTCTGCTCTATGTAACAAGAATTTTGAACGTCAGTCTCCAACCTCTGTTCTCAGCAACAGTCCTTCTGCACTCCAGTCTCCAAACTCTGCTCTCTGCAAAAGTCCTTCTGCACCCCAGTCTCCAGCCTCTGCTCTCTGCAAAAGTCCTTCTCCACCCCAGTCTCCAACCTCTGCTCTCTTCAACAGTCCTTCTGCACCAAAGTATCAAACCTCTGTTCTCTGTAAGATCCTTCTGCACTCCAGTATCCAAACTCTGCTCTCTGTAACATTTCTTCTCCACCCCATTCTTTAACCTCTGCTTTCTGCAAATGTCCTGCAACACCCCAGTCTCCAACCTCTGTCCTCTGCAACAGTCCTTCAGCTCCCCAGTCTCCAACCTCTGCTCTCTGCAACAGTCCTTCTGCACCCAGTCTCCAAACTCTGTTCTCTGCAACTGTCCTTCTGCACTTCAGTCTCCAACCTCCACTCTTTGTAACAGTCCTTCTGCACTTCACTCTCCAACCTCTCCTCTCTGCAACAGTCCTTCTGCACCCCAGTTTCCAAACTATGCTCTCTGTAACAATTCTTATGTACTGCAGTCTCCAACCTCTGCTCTCGGTAACGGTCCTTCTGCACCCCAGTCTGCAAACTCTGCTCTCTGTAACAATCCTTCTGCCCCTCAGTCTCCAACTTCTGCTCTATGTAACAAAAATTTTGCACATCAGTCTCCAACCTCTGCATTCCACAACAGTCCTTCTGCACCCCAGTCTACAACCTCTGATCTCTGCAAAAGTCCTTCTTCACCCCAGTCTTCAACCTCTGCTCTCTTCATCAGTCCTTCTTCACCAAAGTATCAAACCTCTGCTCTCTGTAAGATCCTTCTGCCCTCCAGTATCCAAACTCTGCTCTCTGTAACATTCCTTCTCCACCGCATTCTTTAACCTCTGCTTTCTGCAAATGTCCTGCAACACCCCAGTCTCCAACCTCTGTCCTCTGCAACAGTCCTTCAGCTCCCCAGTCTCCAACCTATGCTCTCTGCAACAGTCCTTCTGCACCCAGTCTCCAAACTCTGCTCTCTATAACAATCCTTCTGCACCTCAGTCTCCAAACTCTGTTCTCTGCAACTGTCCTTCTGCACCTCAGTTTCCAACCTCTACTTTCTGTAACAGTCCTTCTGCACTTCACTCTCCAAACTCTGCTCTCTGCAACAGTTTTTCTGCATCCCAGTCTCCAACCTCTGCTCTCTGTAACAATCCTTATGTACCGCAGTCTGCAACCTCTGCTCTCGGTAACGGTCCTTCTGCACCCCAGTCTCCAAACTCTGCTTTCTGTATCTGTCCTTCTGAACCCCAGTCTCAAACCTCTGCTCTCTGTATCTATCGTTATGCACCTCAGTCTCCAACCTCTGCTATCTGTTACAGTTTTTCTATACCGCAGTCTCCAAACTCTGGTCGTTCTTATGGTCCTTTTGCACCTCAATTTTCAACCACTTCTCTCTGTAACAGTCCTTCTGCACCTCAGTCTCCAAACTCTGCTCTCTGTAACAGTCATTCTGCACCTTAGTCTGACACCTCTGCTCTCTGAACGATCCTTCTGCACCCCAGTCTCCAACCACTGCTCTCTGTAACAGTCCACTTGCACCTCAGTCTCCAACCTCTGCTCTCTGTAAGATCTTTTAGGAACTCAGTCTCCAAACTCTGCTCTCTATAACAGTCTTTCTGCACCCCAGTATCCAACCTCTCCTCTCTGTAACAGGCCTTCTGCACGAGAGTCTCAAAAGTCTGCTCTCTGTAGCAGGCCTTCTGCACCCCAGTCTCCAACCTCTGCTCTCTGCAACGATCCTTCTGCACCCCAGTCTCCAACTTATGCTCTTTGCAATGATGCTACTGCACCCCAGTCTCCAACCTCTGATTACTGCAACAGTCCTTCTGCAACTAAGTCTCAAAATTCTGCTCTCTGTAAGATCCTTCTGCACCCCTGTCTCCAAGCTCTGCTTATTTCAACAATCCTTTTGCACCCCAGTGTCCAACCTCTGCTCTATGTAACAAGATTTTGCACCTCAGACTCCAGCCTCTGCTCTCTGCAACAGTCCTTCTCCACCCCAGTCTTCAACTTCTGCTCTCTCTAAGAGTCCTTCTGCACCTCAGTCTCTAACCTCTGCTCTCTGCAACATTTCTTCTGCAGCCCAGTCTCCATCCTCTGCTCTCTGCAACAGTCCTTCTTCAACCCAGTCTCAAAACTCTGCTCTCTGCAACAGTCCTTCTGCACCCCAGTCTCCAAACTCTGCTCTCTACAACAATTCTTCTTCACCTCAGTCTCCAAAATCTGTTCTCTGCAACGGTCCTTCTGCACCTCAGTCTCTAACCTCTACTCTCTGTAACAGTCCTTTTGCACTTCACTATCCAACATCTGCTCTCCGTAGGATCCTTCTAAAACTCAGTCTCAAAACTCTGCTCTCTGTAGAGGATAGGAAAGGCAGCAGAATACAACAGACACTAGGATGGCAATATGTAAAGCAATGGAAGTGAAACTGATGTGAATCTGCAATCTGTATAAGGGGCAATATGGGAGTGCATAACCCACTTGAATCAAAATGTGAAATATGATATATCAAGAACTATGTAATGGAGGGGTAAGACAAGATAATACAAATGGAAGAAATGATTTACAGTAGAAGGGGTAGAGAGAAAAGGGGAGGGGAGGGGAGGGGAGGGGGGATAGTAGAAAATAGGACTGACAGCAGAATACATCAGACACTAGAAAGGCAATATGTGAATCAATGGAAGGGTAACTGATGTGATACAGCAATCTGTATACGGGGTAAAGTTGGGAGTTCATAACCCGCTTGAATCAAACTGTGAAATATGATGTATTAAGAACTGTGTAAGGTTTTGAACGACCAACAATAAAAAAAAAATTAAAAAAAAAAAAAAAAAAAAAAAAAAAAAAAACTCTGCTCTCTGTATCTATCTTTCTGCACCTAAGTCTATAACCTATGCTCTCTGTAACAGTCCATTTGCACCTCAGTCTGACACCTCTGCTCTCTGAACGATCCTTCTGCACCCCAGTATCCAAGAACTGCTCTCTGTAACAGTCCACCTGTTCCTCAGTCTCCAACATCTACTCTCTGTAAGATCCTTAAGGAACTCAGTCTCGAAACTCTGCTCTCTATAACAGTCCTTCTGCCCCCCAGTCTCCAACCTCTCCTCTCTGTAACAGGCCTTCTGCACGAGAGTCTCAAAAGTCTGCTCTCTGTAGCAGGCCTTCTGCACCCCAGTCTTCAACCTTTGCTCTCTGCAACGATCCTTCTGCACCCCAGTCTCCAACCTCTGCTCTCTGCAATGATCCTACTGCACCCAGTCTCCAACCTCTGATTTTCTCAACAGTCCTTTTGCAACTCTGTCTCCAACTTCTGCTCTCTGTAAGATCCTTCTGCACCCCTGTCTCCAAGCTCTGCTTATTGCAATGATCAATCTGCACCCCAATGTCCAACCTCTGCTCTATGTAACAAAATTTTGCATCTCAGTCTCCAAGCTCTGCTCTCTGCAACAGTCTTTTTGCACCCCAGTCTCCAACTACTGCTCTCTCTAAGAGTCCTTCTGCAACTCAGTCTCCAACATCTACTCTCTGCAACATTCCTTCTGTAGCCCAGTCTTCATCCTCTGCTCTCTGCAACAGTCCTTCTTAACCCCAGTCTCCAACCTCTGCTCTCTGAAATAATCCTTCTGCACCCCAGTCTCCGAACTATGCTCTCTGTAACAATCCTTCTGCACCTCAGTCTCCAAACTCTGTTCTCTGCAATGGTCCTTCTGCACCTCAGTCTCCAACCTCTACTCTCTGTAACAGTCCTTCTGCACTTCACTCTCCAACCTCTGCTCTCTATAGGATCCTTCTAAAACCCAGTCTCAAACCTCTGCTCTCTGTATCTATTTTTCTGCCCCTCAGTCTCCAACCTCTGCTCTCTGTTACAGTTTTTCTATACCGCAGTCTCCAAACTCTGGTCTCTGTTATGGTCTTTCTTCACCCCAGTTTCCAACCACTTCTTTCTGTAACAGTTCTTCTGCACCTCAGTCTCCAAACTCTGCTTTCTCTAACAGTCCTTCTACACCTCAGTCTCCAACCTTTGCTCTCTGTAACAGTCCTTCTGCACCTCCGTCTGACACCTCTGCTCTCTGCACGATTCTTCTTCACCCCAGTCTCCAAACACTGTTCTCTATAACAGACCTTCTGAACACCAGTCTCAAAACTCTGCTCTCTGTATCTATCTTTCTGCACCTCAGTCTCAAACCTGTGCTCTATGTAACATTCCTTCTACACCCCAGTCTCCAACCTCTGCTCCCTGTAACAGTTTTTCTATACCGCAGTCTCCAAACTCTGGTCTTTGTAACGGTCCTTCTGCACCCCAACTTCCAACCTCTGCTTTCTGTAACATTCTTTTTGCACATCAGTCTCCAAACTCTGCTCTATTTAAAAGTACTTCTAACCTCAATCTCCAACCTCTGCTCTCTGTAACAATTCTTTAACATCTACTCTCTGCAACATTTTTTTCTGCAGCCCAGTATTCATCATCTGCTCTCTGCAACAGTCCTTCTTCACCCCAGTCTCCAAACTCTGCTCTCTACAACAGCCCTTCTGCACCCCAGTATCCAAACTCTACTCTCTGTAACAATCCTTCTGCACCTCAGTCTCCAAACTCTGTTCTCTGCAACGGTCCTTCTGCACCTCAGTCTCCAACCTCTACTCTCTGTAACAGTCCTTCTGCACTTCACTCTCCAATCTCTGCTCACTGTAGGATCCTTCTCAAACCCAGTCTCAAACCTTTGCTTTCTGTATCTATTATTCTGCCCCTCAGTCTCCAACCTCTGCTCTCTGTTACAGTTTTTCTATACCGCAGTCTCCAAACTCTGTTCTCTGTTACGGTCCTTCTGCACCAAAATTTCCAACCACTTCTTTCTGTAACAGTCTTTCTGCACCTCAGTCTCCAAACTCTGCTCTCTGTAACAGTCCTTCTACACCTCAGTCTCCAACCTCTGCTCTCTGTAACAGTCCTTCTGCACCTCAGTCTGACACCTCTGCTCTCTGCACGATTCTTTTTCACCCCAGTCTCCAAACACTGTTCTCTATAACAGTCCTTCTGAACACCAGTCTCAAAACTCTGCTCTCTGTATCTATCCTTCTGCACCTAAGTCTCCAACCTGTACTCTCTGTAACGTTCCTTCTACACCCGAGTTTCCAACCTCTGCTCTATGTAACAGTTTTTCTATACCGCAGTCTCCAAACTCTGGTCTTTGTAACTGTCTTTCTGCACCCCAATTTCCAACTTCTGCTTTCTGTAACAATCCTTCTGCACATCAGTCTCAAAACTCTGCTCTATATAACAGTACTTCTACACCTAAGTCTTCAAACTTTGCTTTTCTGTAACAGTCCTTCTGCACCTCAGTCTGACACCTCTCTTCTCTGCATTGTCCAAATGCACCTCAGTCTCTAACCACTGCTCTTTGTAACAGTCCAACTGCACCTCAGTCTCCAACCTCTTCTCTCCGTAAGATCCTTCAGCAACCCAGTCTCCAAACTCTTCTCTCTATAACAGTCCTTCTACACCCCAGTCTCCAACCTCTCCTCTCTGTAACAGGCCTTCTGGACGCCAGTCTCCCAACTCTGCTCTCTGTAGCAGGCCTTCTGCACCCCAGTCTCCATAATGTGCTCTCTGCAACGATCCTTCTGCATCCTAGTCTTCAACTTCTTATCTCTGCAACAGTCCATCTGCACCTAAGTCTCCTTATTCTGCTCTGTGTAAGATGCTTCTGCACACCTGTATCCAACCTCTGCTCTCTGTAACAGTCCTTCTGCACCCGAGTCTCCAAACTCTGCTCTCTGTAACAGGACTTTTCCACCCTAGTCTAAAATCTTTGCTCTCTACAACAGTCCTTCTGCACACTAGTTACCAACATCTGCTCTCTGCAACAGTCTTTCTGCACCAGTCTTAAAACTTTGCTCTCTGCAACGACCCTTCTGCACCTCAGTCTCAAAACTCTGCTCTTCTTACCTGGCCTTCTGCACAACAGTCTCCTATTTCTGCTCTGTGTAACAGGACTTCTGCAACCCAGTCTCCAAACTCTGCTCTTTGTAACAGGCTTTCTGCACCCCAGTCTCCCACCTCTTCTCTCTGAAATGATTCTTCTCCACCCAAGTCTCCAAAATCTGCTGTCTGCAACAGTCGTTTTGAACACAAGTCTCCAACCTATGCTCTCTGTAAGAGTCCTTCTACACCGAAATCTACAAACTCTGCTCTTTTTAACAATCTTTCAGCACATCAGTCTCCAACCTCTTTTCTCTGTAACAGTCCTTCTGCACCCCAGTCTCTGAAATCTGCTCTCTGCAACATTCCTTCTGCACCCCAGTCTTCAACATCTTCTCTCTGTAACACTCCTTCTGCACCCCAGTCTCCAAACTCCGCTCTCTGCAACGATCCTTTTGGACCTGTTTCCAATCTCTGCTCTCAGTAACAGTCCTTCTGCACCACAGTCCTCAACCTCTGTCCTCTATAAGATCCTTCTGCACTCTAGTTTTCAAACTCTGCTTTCTATAACATTCTTTCTCCACACCAGTTATTTACGTCAGCTATCTGCAACAGTCCTTCTGCTCCCCAGTCCCCGAGATCTGTTCTCTGTAACAATCCTTCTGTTTCGCAGTCTCCGACCTCTACTCTTTGTAAAAGTTCTTCTACACCCCAGTCTTTAACCTCTGCTTTCTGTATCAGTCTGCCTGAACCCAAGTCTTCAAAATCGGTTCTCTGTATCTATCCTTTGCACCTCAGTCTCCAACCTATGCTCTATGTAAACGTCCTTCTGCACTCCAGTCATCAACCTCTGCTCTAGGTAACAGTCCTATACCGCAGTCTCCAAACTCTGCTCTCTGAAACGGTGTTTCTGCACATTAATTTCCAAACTCTGCTTCCTGTAACAGTTTTTCTGCCCCTGAGTCTCCAAACACTGCTCTCTGTAACAGTCCCACTACACCCCAGTCTCCAATCACTGCTCTCTGTAAAAGTCCACCTGTACCTCAGTCTGAAACCTCTGCTCTCCACGATTCTTCAGCACCCCAGTCTCCAACCACTGCTCTCTGTAACAGTCCACCTGCAGCTCAGTCTTTAACCTCTGCTCTCCGTAAGATCCTTCAGCAACTCAGTCTCCAAAAACTGCTCTCTGTAACAGTCCTTCTGCACCCCAGTCTCAAACCTCTCCTCTCTGTAACAGGCCTTCTGCACAAATGTCTCCAAACTCTGCTCTATGCAACGATCATTCTGCACGCCTGTCTCCAACCTCTGCTCTCTCCAATGATCCTACTAAACCCCAGTCTCCAACCTCTCATCTCTGAAACAGTCCTTCTGCACCTCAGTCTTCAACCTCTGCTCTCTGTAATAGACCTTCTGCACCCCAGTCTCCAACCTCTTCTCTCTGCAACGATTCTTCTCCACCCAATTCTCGAAAATCTGCTCTCTGGAACTGTCCTTTTGCACCCCAGTCTTCAAACTCTCTGTAACATCCATCTGAACCACAGTCTCCAACCTCTGCTCTCTGTAACAGTCCTTCTGCACCCCAGTCTCCAACCCCTCCCCTCTGTAACAATCCTTCTGCACCCCAGTCTCTAAAATGTGCTCTCTTCAACAGTACTTTTTAACCCCAGTCTCCAACATCTGCTCTCTGCAACAGTCCTTCTGCACCCAAGTCTCCAAATCTGCTCTCTGCAACGAACCTTCTGGACCCCAGTCTCCAATGTCTGCGCTCTGCAACAGTCCTTCTACAATACAGTCTCCAACATCTGCTCTCTGTAAGATCTTTCTGCACTCCAGTTTTCAAACTCTGCTCTCTGTAAAATTTCTTCTCCACCCCAGTCTCAAACCTCTGTCTTCTGCAATAGTCCTTCTGCTCCCCAGTTTCCGAGATCTGCTCTCTGTCACAGACCTTATGTACCACAGTTTCCAAACTCTGCTCTCTGTAACGGTCCTTCTGCAACCCAGTCTCCAACATCTGCTTTTTGAATCAGTCCTTCTGAATCCCAGTCTCCAACCTCTGCTCTTTGTATCTATCCTTCTGCACCTCAGTCTTCAACCTGTGTGTTCTGTAACAGTCCTTCTGCACCCCAGTCTCAAACCTCTGCTCTCTGTAACAGTCCTTCTATACCACAGTCTCCAACCTCTGCTTTCTGTAACAACTCTCCTGCACGTCAGTCTCTAAACTCTGCTCTCTGTAACAGTCCTTCCACACCTCAGTCTGAAACCTCTGCTCTACTTGATTCTTCTGCACCCCAGTCAAAAACCACTGCTCTCTGTAACAGTTTTTCTGCACCCCAGTCTCCAACCTCTCCTCTCTGTAACAGGGCTTCTGCACACCAGTCTCGAAACTCTGCTCTCTATAACAGGCCTTCTGCCTGCCAGTCTCCATACTCTGCTCTCTGTAGCAGGCCTTCTGCACCAAAGTCTCATAACTCTGCTCTCTGCAATGATCCTTCTGCATCCCAATCTCCAACCTCTGCTCTCTGCAATGATCCTTCTGCACCACTGTCTCCAAGCTCTGCTATTTGCAATGATCCTTCTGCACCCAAGTCTACAAACTCTGTTCTATGTAACAGGACTTCTGCACCTCAGTCTCCAACATCTCCTCTCTGCAACAGTCCTTCTTCACCCCAGTCTCTAAATTCTGCTCTCTGCAACAGTCCTTCTGTACTGCATTCTCCGAACTCTACTCTCTGTAACATTCTTTCTTCACCCAATACTAGAGTCTCTGCTTTCTGTATCAGTCCTTCTGCAGCCCAGTCTCTAAATTCTGCTCTAAGTGTCCTTCTGCACCTTAGTCTCCAACCTCTGCTCTCTGCAACAGTCCTTTTGCACCCGAGTCTCCAACCTCTGCTCTCTGCAACAGTCCTTCTGCACTTCAGCTTCCAACCTCTGCTCTCTGCAACAGTCCTTCTGCACCCCAGTCTCAAAAGTCTGCTCTCTGTAACAATCCTTCTACACCTCAGTATGCAAACTCTGTTCTCTGCAACGGTCCTTCTGCACCCCAGTCTCCAACATCTGCTCTCTGCAACAGTCCTTCACACCCCAGTCTCCAATATCTGGTCTCTGCAACAGTCTTTCTGCACCACAGTCTGAAAACTCTGCTGTCTGAAACGAACCTCCTGCACCCCAGTCTCCTACCTCTGCTGTCTGTTACATTCCTTCTGCACCTCAGTCTCCATCATCTCCTCTCTGTAATATCCATGTGAACACCAGTCTCCAACATCTGCTCTCTTTAACAGTCCTTCTGCACCTCAGTCTCCACCCTCTGCTCTCTGCAAAAGCTTTCTTCACCCCAGTCTGCAAACTATGTTCTCTGCAACGATCTTTCTGGACCCCAGTCTCCAACGTCTGCTCTCTGCAAGTCCTTCTGCACCACAGTCTCAAACCTAAGCTCTCTGTAAGATCTTTCTGCACTCCAGTTTTCAAACTCTGCTGTTTCTAACATTCCTTCTCCACCCTAGTCTCCAAACTCTGCTTTCTGCAAGGGTCCTGCGGCACCCTAGTCTCCAAACTCTGTCCTCTGCAACAGTCCTTCTGCTCCCCAGTCTCCAATATCTGCTGTCTGTAACAGTCCTTCTGTACCGCATTCACCAAACTCTGCTCTCTGTAACGGTCCTTCTTCACCCCATTCTCCAACCTCTGCTTTCTGTATCAGTTCCTCTGAACCCCAGTCTTCAACTTCTGCTCTCTGTGTCTATCCTTCTTCACCTCAGTCTCAAAACTGTAACAGTCCTTCTGCACCCAAGTCTCCCAACTCTGCTCTCTGTAACAGTCCTTCTATACCATAGTCTCCAACCTCTGCTCTCTGTAACGGTCCTTCTGCACCCCAATTTCCAACCTCTGCTTTCTGTAACAGTCTTTCAGCACCTCAGTCTCCAAACTTTTCTCTCCGTAACAGTCCTTCTACACCTAAATCTCCAACATCTGCTTTCTGTAACAGTACTTTTGCATCTCAGTCTGAAACCTCTCCTCTCCACGATCCTTCTGCACCCCAGTCTCCAACCACTTCTCTCTATAACAGTCCACCTGCACCTTAGTCTCCAACCTCTGCTCTCTGTAAGATTCTTCAGCAACCCTTTCTTCAAAATCTGCTTTCTGTACCAGTCCTTCTGCACCCCAGTCTCCAACCTCTCCTCTCTGTAACAGGCCTTGTGCACGCCAGTCTCCAAATCTGCTCTCTTTAGTGGGCCTTCTGCACGCAAGTCTTCAACAGCTGCTCTCTGTTAGGATCCTTCTACACCCCAGTCTTTAACCTCTGCTCTCTGCAATGATCCTACTGCACCCCAGTCTCCAACCTCTGATTTATTCAACAGCCCTTCTGCACCTCAGTCTCCAAATTCTGCTCTCTGTAAGATTCTTCTGCACCGCTGTCTCCAACCTCTTCTCTCTGTATAATTCCTTCTTCACCCCAGTATTCAACCTCTGCTTTCTGTATCAGTTTTTCTGAACCCCAGTCTCCAACCTCTGCTCTCTGTGTCTATTCTTCTTCACCTCAGTCTCCAACATGTGCTTTCTGTATCAGCCCTTCTGCACCCAAGTCTTCCACATTTGCTCTCTGTAACATTCCTTCTATACCTTAGTCTCCAAACTCTGCTCTCTGTGTCGGTCATTCTGCACCCTCATTTCCAACCTCCGCTTTCTGTAACAGTCCTTCTACACCTCAATCTCCAACCTCTGCTCTCTGTAATAGTACTTCTGCACCTCAGTCTGAAACCTCTCCTCTCCACGATCCTTCTGCACCCCAGACTACAACCACTGCTCTCTGTATCAGTCCACCTGCACCTTAGTCTCCAACCTCTGCTCTCTGTAAGATCCTTCAGCAACCCTTTCTTCAAAATCTGCTCTCTGTACCAGTGCTTCTGCACTCCAGTCTTCAACCTCTCCTCTCTGTAACAGGCATTCTGCACGCCCAACTCCAAATCTGCTCTCTTTAGTAGGCCTTCTGCACGCAAGTTTCCAAACTCTGCTCTCAGCAATGATCCTTCTGCACCCCAGTCTTTAACCTCTGCTCTCTGCAATGATCCTACTGCACCCCAGTCTCCAACCTATAATATTTGCATCAGTCCTTCTGCACCTCAGTCTCCAAATTCTGCTCTCTGTAAGATCCTTCTGCACCGCTGTCTCCAACCTCTACTCTCTGTAACAGTCCTTCTTTACCCCAGTCTCCAACCTGTGCTCTCCGTAACAGTTCTTCTGCACCCCAGTCTCCAAAATCTGCTCTCTCCAACAGTCCTTAGGAACCCTAGTTACCAACATAAGCTCTCTTTTACAGTCCTTCTCCACCCCAGTCTCTAACCTCTGCTATCTGTAACAGTCCTCCTGTACTGCAGAATCCAACCTCTGCTCTCTGTAAGGGTCTTTCTGCACCGCAGACTCCAATCTCTTCTTTCTGTATCAGTCCTTTTGCAACCCAGTCTCCCACCTCTGCTCTCTATAACAGTCCTTCTGCACCCCGATCTCCAAAGTCAGCTATCTGCAACAGTCCTTCTGCACCCCAGTCTCCAACCTCTGCTCTCTGAAACAATTCTTCTGCACCTCAGTCTCCAAACTCTGTACTCTGCAACGTTACTTCTGCACCTCAGTCTCCAACATCTACTCTCTGTAACAGTCTTTCTGCACCTGATTCTTCAACCTCTGCTCTCTGTAGGATCCTTCTCCAACCCAGTCTCCAAACTCTGCACTCTGTAACAGTCCTTCTTCACCCCAGTCTCCAACCTCTGCTCTCTGAAACAGTCCTTCTGCACACCAGTCTCCAACATCTGCTCTCTGCAAGAGTCCTTCAGCAACTCAGTTTAAAAATTCTGCTCTCTGCAAAGATCCTTCTGCACCTCAGTCTCCTACCTCTGCTCTCTGTAAGACCCTTCTGAAACCCAGTCTCGAAACTCTGCTCTCTGTAACAGTCCTTCTACAGAATAGTTTTCAACCTCTGCTCTCTGTAACCATCCTTCTCCACCCCAGTCTCCAACTCTGCTCTCTCCAAGGATTTTTTCTGTACCACAATCTCCAACCTCTGCTCTCTGCAACAGTCCTTCTGCACACCAGTCTCCAACATCTGTTCTCTGCAACAGTCCTTCAGCAACTAAGTCTAAAAACTCTGCTCTCTGCAATGATCCTTCTGCACCTCAGTCTCCTACCTCTGCTCTCTGTAAGACCCTTCTGCAACCCAGTCTCCAAACTCAGCTCTCTGTAACAGTCCTTCTACAGAATAGTTTCCAACTTCTGCTCTCTTTAACAGGAATTTTGCAACCCAGTCTGGAACCTCTGTTCTCTGTAACAGGCCTTCAGAACCCCAGTATCCAACCTATTTTCTCTGCAATGATTTTTCTCCACCCCAGTCTCCAACCTCTGCTCTTGGCAACAGTCCTTCTGCACCCTACTCACCAACCTCTGCTCTCTTCAAGATCCTTATGCACTCAAGTCTCCAACACTTCTCTCTGCAACGATTCTTCTCCATCCCAGTCTCCAACATCTGCTCTCTGAAACTGTTTTTTTGTACACTAGTCTCCAAACTCTGCTCTCTATAAGATCCATCTGAACCCCAGTCTCCAAACTCTGCTCTCTGTAACAGTCCTTCTGCACACTAGTCTCCAAACTCTGCTCTATGTAACTGTCCTTCTGCACCTCAGTCTCCAAACTCTGCTCTCTGTAACAGTCCATCTGCAACTCAGTCTCTAAAATCTGCTCTCTGCCCCGATCCTTCTGGACCCCAGTCGTCTACTTCTGCTCTCTGCAACAGTCCTCCTGCACCACAGTCTCCAGACTCAGCTCTCTGTAAGATTCTTCTGCACTCCAGTTTTCAAACTCTGCTCTCTGTAACATTCCTTCTCCACCCCACTCCCCAAGTTCTGTCCTCTGCAACAGTCCTGCTGCTCCCCAGGCTCCTAGATCTGCTCTGTGTAACAGTCCTTCTGTACCGCAGTCTCTAACCTCTGCTCTTTGTAACGGTCCTTCTACACCACAATTTCCAACCTCTGCTTTCAGTAATAGTACTTCTGCACCTCAGTCTCAAACCTGTGCTCTCTGTAACATTCCTTCTGCACCCCAGTCTCCAACCTCTGCTCTCTGCATTGGTACCTCTGCACCCCAGTCTCCAACCTTATTCTCTACAACAGTACTTCTGTACTGCAGTCTCCCAGCTCTGTTCTCTGTAAGGGTCCTTTTGCAACCCATTCTGCCACCTCTACTTTCTATATCAGTCCTTCTGCACCACAGTCTCCAAACTCTGCTCTCTGTAACCGTAATTCTGCAATTCACTCTGCAACTTCTGCTCTCTGAAACAGTCCTTCTGCAACCAGTCTTCAAACTCTGCTCTCCGCAGAGTCCTACTGCACCCCAGTCTCCATCCTCTGCTCTCTGCAACAGTCCTTCTCTACCCCAGTCTCCAACCTTTGCTCTCTTTAACAGACTTTCTGTACTGCAATCTCCAAACTCTGCTCTCGGTAAGAGTCCTTCTGCACCCCAGTCTCCAAACTCTGCTTTCTGTATCAGTCCTTCTGCACCCCAGTCTCTAACCTGTACTCTCTGTAATAGTCTTTCTGCACCTCAGACTCCATCGTCTGCTCTCCGCTACAGTCCTTAAGCGCTCCAATCTTTAACCTCTTCTCTCTGCCACAGTCCTTCTTCAGCTCAGATCAAAACTATGCTCTCTGTAAGATCCTTCTGAATCCCAGTCTCCAACCTCTACTTTCTGCAATGGTCCTTCTGTTAACCAGTCTCCAAACTCTGTTTTCTACAACAGTCATACTGCACTCCAGTCTTCAACGTCTGCTCTCTGTAAGAGTCTTTCAGTCTCCAACCTCTGTTCTCTGTAAGGGTCCTTCTGCACCCCAATCTTAAACCTCTGCTTTCGATATCAGTCCTTCTGCTCTGCAGTCTCCAAACACTGCTCTCTCCAACAATCCTTCTGCACCTCAGTCTCAAACTTCTGCTCTCTCTAACAGCCCTTCTGTACCTCATTCTCCAACCTCTGCTCTCTGTAAGATTCTTTTGCAACCCAGTCTCCGAACTCTGATCTCTGTAACTGTCCTTCTGCACCAGAGTCTCCAAGAACTGCTCTCGGTAACAGGCCTTCTTGACCCCAGTCTTCAAACTCTGCTGTATGTAACAGGCCTTTTGCGCTCAGTCTCCAAACTTTTCTCTCTTCAATGATCCTTCTCCACCCGAGTCTCCAAACTCTGCTCTCAGCAACAGTCCTTTTGCACCCCAGTCGTCAACCTATGCTCCCTGTAAAATCCTTCTGCACACCTGTCTCCAACCTCTATTCTCTGTAACACTCCTCTGCACACCAGTCTCCAAATTCTGCTCTCTGTAAGGGTCCTTCTGCACCTCAGTTTCCAACTTCTGCTCTTTGCAACACTCCTTCTGCACCCCAGTCTCCTAAATTTGCTCTCTAAAACAGTTTTTCTGCACCTCATCTTTAACCTGTGCTCTCTGCAAAAGTCCTTCTGCACCACAGTCTCCAACGTCTGCTCTCTCTAACAATCCTTCTGAAACCCAGTCTCCAAACTCTGCTCTCTGCAATGATCCTTCTGCACCCCAGTCTCAAAAGTCTGCTCTGTGTTACAGTCTTTCTGCACCCCAGTCTTCAAACTCTGCTTTCTGTAACCATTTTCTGCATCTCAGTCTCCATCCTCTGCTCTATGCAACACTTCTTCTTCAACCAAGTCTCCAACGTCTGCTCTCTGAAAAAGTCCTTCTACACCCTAGTCTCCAACCTCTGCTCTCTGTAACAGTCCTTCTACACCACATTCTTCATACTCTGCTCACCCCACGAATACTTCTGCACCCCAGTCTCCATCCTCTGCTCTCTGCAGCTTTCCTTTTGCACCCCAGTCTCCAGCATCTGCTATCTGCAACAGTCTTTCTCCACCCCAGTCTCAAAACTCTGCTCTCTGTAACAGTCCTTCTGGACCCCAATCTCCAACCTCTACCCTCTGCAACAGTCCTTCTACACCCCAGTCTCCAACCTCTACCCTCTGCAACAGTCCTTCTACACCCCAGTCTCCACCCTCTTCTCTCTGTAACTATCCTTCTTCACCTCAGTCTCCAACCTCTACTATTTTCAAGGGTCCTTCTCACCTCAGTCTCCAACTTCTACTCTCTGTAACAGTGCTTCTGCACCTCAGTTTCCAAACTCTGCTCTTTGTAAGATCTTTCCAAACCCCAGTCTCCAACATCTGCTCGCTGAAACAGTCCTTGTGCAATCCAGTCTCCAACGTCTGCTCTCTGCAACAGTACTTCTATACCTCAGTCTGAAAAATCTGCTCTCTTCAACCATTCCTCTGTACCCAAGTCTCCAAACTGTGCTCTCTGTAACAGTCTTTCTGTACCTCTGTCTCCTACCTCTGCTCTCTGTAAGACCATTCTGAAACACAGTCTGCAAACTCTGCTCTCTGTAACAGTCCTTCTGCACCCCAGTCTCTAACCTCTGCTCTCTGAAACAGGCCTTCTGAACCCCAGTCTCCAAGCTCTACTCTCTGCAACGATTCTTCTGCACCCCAGTCTCCAACCCCTGCTCGCTGTAACAGTCCTTTTGGAACCTATCTACAAATTCTGCTCTCTGCAACGGTCCTTCTGCACCCCAGTCTCCAACATCTGCTTTCTTTGTCAGTTTTTCTGCACCCCAGATTCCAAACTCTGCTCTCTGTAACTGTCCTTCTACACCTCAGTCTCTAACTGCTGCTTTCAGCAACAGTCCTTGTGAAACCTAGTCTCCTACCTCTGCTCTCTGCAACATTCCTTCTGCACCCCAGTATCAAACCTATGCTCTCTGTAATAGTCCGTCTGCACCCCAGGCTCCACCATCTGCTCTCTGTAATGATCCTTCTGCACCCCAGTCTCAAACATCCGCTCTCTGTAACAGTCCTTCTTCACCAAAGTCTCCAAACTCTTTTCTCTGTAAGATCGTACTGAAACCCAGTCTCCAACATCTGCTATCTGTAACTGTCCTTCTGCACCCCAGTCTTTAACCTCTGCTCTCTGCAACAGTCCTTCTTCACCTCAGTCTCCGAACTCTGCTTTCTGCAACAGTCCTTCTGCACCCAAGTCTCCAACTTTTGCTCTCCGCAACATTCCTTCTGTACCCCAGTCTCCAAACTGTGCTCTCTGTATAAGTCTTTCTGCACCCCAGTCTCCAAACTCTGCTCTCTGTAACAATCCTTCTGCACCCCAGTCTTGAACCTCTGCTCTCTTCAATGATCCTTCTGCACATAAGTCTCCTACCTCTGCTCTCTGCAACGATCCTTCTCCACCTCAGTCTCAAACCTCTGCTCTCTGCAACAGTCCTTATAAACCCCAGTCTCCAACAACTGCTTGTTGAAACAGTTTTTCTGTATCTCAGTCTGAAAACTCCCCTCTCTGTAATTCTCCATCTGCAACCCAGTCTCCATCCTATGCTCTCTATAACAGTCCTTCTGTACCTCAATCTCCAATCTCTGCTCTATGCAACAGTCATTCTGCACAGAAGTCTCTAACATCTTCTCTCTTAAACAGTCCTTCTACACCCCAGTCTCCAACGTCTGCTCTATGCAACAGTCCTTCTACACCCCACTCTCCATAGTCTGAACGCCTCAATGATCCTTCTGCACCCCAGTCTCCAAACTCTGTTCTCTACATCAGTTCTTCTGCACCCCAGTCTCCAACCTCTGCAATCTGAAACAGTCATTCTGTACCACAGTCTCCAACCTCTCCTTTCTGTAAGGGTACTTCTGCACCCCAATTTTCAACCTCTGCTCTCTGTGTCAGTCCTTCTGCAACCCAGTCTCCAACCTCTGCTCTGCATAACAGTCCTTCAGCACCTAAATCTCAAACCTCTGCTCTCTGCTACAGTCTTTTTGAACCCCAATCTCCAACCTCTACTCTCTGCAGCAGTCCTTGTACATCCCAGTCTAAAACCTCTGCTCTCTAATTTTTTGAGTTCTTTGTAAACTCTGGATATAAAGGCTCTATCTGAAGTGTGAGGGGTAAAAATTTGTTCCCATGATGTAGGCTCCCGATTTACTTCTCTTATTGTTTCTCTTGCTGTGAAAAAACATTTTAGTTTAAGTAAGTCCCATTTGTTGATTCTTGCTATTAACTCTTGTGCTATGGGTGTTCTGTTAAGGAATTTGGAGCCTGATCCCACAATATGTAGATCGTAGCCAACTTTTTCTTCTATCATATGCAGAGTCTCTGATTTGATATCAAGGTCCTTGATCCATTTTGAGCTAATTTTTGTGCATGGTGAGAAGAGGGGATTCAGTTTCATTTTGTTGCATATGGATTTCCAGTTTTCCCAACACCATTTGTTGAAAATGCTATCCTTCCTCCATTGCATGCTTTTAGCTCTTTTATCGAATATAAGATAGTTGTAACTTTGTGGATGAGTCTCTGTATCCTCTATTCTGTACCATTGGTCCACCCGCCTGTTTTGGTACCAGTACCATGCTGTTTTTGTTACTATTGCTCTGTAGTATAGTTTGAAATCTGGTATTGCTATACCACCTGATTCACACTTCCTGCTTAGAATTGCTTTTGCTATTCTGGGTCTTTTATTTTTCCATATGAATTTTATGATTGCTTTATCTATTTCTACAAGAAATGTCTTTGGGATTCTGATTGGCATCGCATTAAACCTGTAGAGAACTTTGGGTAATATCGCCATTTTGATGATGTTAGTTCTGCCTATCCATGAACAGGGTACATTTTTCCATCTTCTGAGATCTTCTTCTATCTCTCTCTTTAGGGTTCTGTAGTTTTCATTGTATAAATCTTTCACCTCTTTTGTTAGGTTGATTTCCAAGTATCTTATTTTCTTTGAGGATATTGTGAATGGAGTGGTTTTCCTTATTTCCATTTCAGAGGTTTTGTTGCTGATATACAGGAATGCCTTTGATTTCTGCGTGTAGATCCTTTTGGGTCTGTTAAGTAAATTATCATGTCATCTGCAAATAGCGATAATTTAATTTCTTCTTTTCCTATTTTTATGCCTTTAATTTCTTTTGTCTGTCTAATTGCTCTGGCTAGTACTTCGAGAACTAAATTGAATAGAAGTGGTGATAGAGGACATCCCTGTCTTGTTCCAGATTTTAGAGGGAATGCCTTCAGTTTTTCTCCGTTTAGGATGATGCTAGCCTGTGGTTTAGCATATATAGCTTTTACAATGTTGATGTAAGTTCCTGATATCCCTAGTTTTTCTAATGTTTTGAACATAAAGGAATGTTCTATTTTGTCAAATGCTTTTTCTGCATCTATCGAGATGATCATATGGTTCTTGTCTTTAAGCCTATTGATGTGGTGAATAGCATGTATTGATTTCCGTATATTGAAACAGCCTTGCATCCCAGAGATGAATCCTACTTGATCATGGTGCACAAGTTTTCTGATATGTTTTTGTATTCGATTCGCCAGAATTTTATTGAGAATTTTTGCATCCAAGTTCATTAGAGATATTGGTCTGTAGTTTTCTTTCTTTGAAGTGTCTTTGTCTGGTTTTGGGATCAGGGTGATGTTGGCCTCATAGAATGAATTTGGAAGAGCTCCTTCTTTTTCTATTTCTTGAAATAGTTTGAAAAGTATTGGTATTAGTTCTTCTTTGAAGGTTTTGTAGAACTCTGCTGTATACCCATCAGGTCCAGGGCTTTTCTTGGTTGGTAGTCTTTTGATGGCTTCTTCTATTTCTTTCTTTGTTATTGGTCTGTTTAAATTGTGTGTGTCTTCCTGTCTCAATCTGGGCAAATCATATGCCTTAAGAAATTTATCGATATCCTCGCTATCTTCTATTTTATTAGAATATAGGGTTTCAAAATACTTTCTAATTATCTTCTGTATTTCTGTAGTGTCTGTTGTGATATTGCCTTTTTCATCCCGTATATTAGTAATTTGAGTTCTCTCTCTTCTTCTTTTTGTTAGCATAGCTAAGGGCTTGTCTATCTTATTTATTTTTTCAAAGAACCAAGTTTTAGTTTTATCAATTTTTTCAATGGTTTTTTTTGTTTCAATTTCATTTATTTCTGCTCTAATTTTAATTATTTCTTGTCTTCTACTACAATTGCTGTTGTTTTGTTCTTCCTTTTCTAGGTTTTTGAGGTGTAGTGTGAGTTCATTTATTTGTTGGTTTTTTCTTTTTATGATGAAAGAACTCCAGGATATGAATTTCCCTCTTAAAACTGCTTTCATTGTGTCCCATAGATTCCGGTATGTTGTGTCTGTATTATCATTTGACTCTAAGAATTTTTTTATCTCTTCCTTTATGTCTTCTGTAACCCATTGATCATTCAATAACATATTGTTCATTTTCCATGTGGTGTAGGATTTTTCCTTCCTTTTTTTATCATTGATTTCCAATTTCATTCCATTATGGTCAGATATGGTGCATGGTATTATCTCCACACTTTTATATTTACTAAGATTTGCCTTATGGCATAATATATGGTCTATTTTTGAGTAGGATCCATGTGCTGCTGAGAAGAACGTGTATCCACTTGATGATGGTTGGTATATTCTATATATGTCAGTTAGGTCTAGGTTATTGATTGTGCTGTTGAGTTCTATAGTTTCTTTATTCAGTATTTTTCTAGAGGATCTGTCTAATGGCGAGAGCGGTGTGTTGAAGTCACCCGTAATTATTGTGTTATGGTCTATTTGACTCTTGAACTTGAGGAGCGTTTGTTTTATGTAGATTGCAGCTCCATTGTTTGGTGCATACAAATTGATAATTGTTATGTCTTGTTGGTGGATCGTCCCTTTTAACAGTATATAGTGTCCTTCTTTATCCTTCTTAATTAACTTAGGTTTGAAGTTGATTTTATTTGATATGAGTATGGCCACTCCTGCTTGCTTCCGAGGGCCATGTGAGTGGTATGATTTTTCCCAACCTTTTACCTTCAGCCTGTGTATGTCTTTTCCTATCATATGAGTCTCCTGAAGGCAGCATATTGTTGGATTTGTTTTTTTGATCCAGGTTGCTAGCCTATGTCTCTTGATTGGTGAGTTTAGGCCATTAACATTTAAAGTTACAATTGAGATATGATTTGTACTTCCAGTCATGCTTCTTTATTTATTTATTTTAGTTTGGCTAGTTTTACTTTTTTGGTTATTTTCCTCCTCCTTTACTGAGATACCTCTTGTTGTTAGTTTTGGGCACTATTTTTCAATTCCTCTTCTTGTAGTATATTGCTCAGAATGCTTTGCAGTGCTGATTTTCTTGCTGCAAATTCTTTTAGCTTTTGTTTATCATGAAAGACTTTAATTTCGTTGTCAAATCTGAAGCTCAATTTTGCTGGATACAGTATTCTTGAATGAAATCCATTATATTTCAGCGTTTTAAATACATTGTTCCAGGATCTTCTCGCTTTCAAAGTCTGTGCTGAGAAATCAGTCGTTAACCTAATTGGTTTACCCCTGAATGTAATCTGTCTCTTTTCTCTGGTAGCTTTTAATATTCTCTCCTTGTCCTGTATGTTGGCTATCTTCATAATTATGTGTCTTGGAGTTGGTCTATTATAGTTTTGAATGTTTGGGGTCCTGTAGGCTTCCAGGATTTGGCAATCCATTCCATCTTTCATCTCTGGGAAGTTTTCTACAATTATTTCATTTAATATGCTGTCCATTCTTTTGGTTTGAATCTCTGTGCCTTCTTCTAACCCGATGACTCTCAAATTTGGTTTTTTAATGACATCCCATATCTCTTGAATAGATTGCTCATGGGATTTAAGCATCTTTTCTGTGTTGACTATACTCTTTTCAAGTTGATATACCTTGTCTTCATTATCTGATGTTCTGACTTCTACTTGATCAAGTCTATTTGTAATATTCTCGTTTGAGTTTTTAATTTGGTTTATAGTTTCCTGCAATTAATTCTAGGATTATAGTTTGATTCTTTTTTAAGATCTCTATCTCCTGGTAGAGCTCGTTCTTTGCCATTTGAATTTGTTTGTTTAATTCATTTTCAAAATATATTTTTATTGCTTGGACTTGCTGTCTCATGTCTTCTCTAATATTCCTTTTCCTTTGAGTTAGGTATGCCTTGAGTTCTTTCCCTATCCCTGCTTCTGATGTTTCTATGTCCTCTTGTAGAATTAAGTTGTCTTCATTGTTTTTACTCCTTTTTTCTCTTGTTTTCTCATGTTGTCCCCGTTGCTTTCCAGCTCTCTTTGATTGTCGTGTTTCTACTCTCTTCTATAGATTTGTTTTGGTTCTGTATTACTCTGATGCCTCTCCTTAGTGTGGTTAAACTATGCCTGCTGACGTGGATTCCACTGTGAAGGAAGATCCGACGTCCGAGCTCCAGTGACGACACTACTTTGCTATGACCGGCCCCAGTTCCTTGCCTGGGTGTCCTGATGAGGTGGTGTGACTGGACTGTCTCTGTTTGATTTCAGCTCCCAGTCGCGGCAGGAAGGCGGTCTCTAGCCACCCAGTATCACAGGCCGCGGGCGGGTGATCGGTCACCTGCGGCCGGGTGTTCTCCTACCGCCCAGCTATGTGGGCAGTGGGTGAACTGTCGCCGGCGGGCCTGCAATTTCCAGCTGCCCAGTCTCGAGGGCCTTGCCTCTAGCCTCCTGGTTTCTCCTGCTAGCATTCTGTAGCCGCAGGGCAGGCCGCACGAATCAGTGGGCCTGGATCTCCGGGGTCCCACAGTTGGCAATTGGGATCCCAGGCACTCTGTCCTTTGGATTTTTCCTGCTTGCCCCACCCCCAGCTCTAGCTAGACAGGTTTCCTTTCGGCTGCAGATGGGTAGGGGGGTTGCAGGTCAGGTGCCTCTAGTTCCCCCCTAGTCTTTATGCAGGCTCACTCTGATTCTCCCTCCCCCAGCAAGCCTAGGAGAGATTTTATGCGAGTTCCCGATGTATGGGGGATGGGCTGAGTGCCACACACCTGTTTTGTTGTTGAGATCTGTCGGAGAATGGCGGTGGATATTTCAGCTGTTCAAGATGCTGACTGCTGATTCCCTTGGTGGAGTGTCCGCTGTGGGGGATGGGACTGTACCGCTTCCTTCACCTTCTAAACTCCCGTACTCAGCCCGGGGGTCAGTGTGGGCTTGGCTGGCGGGATTCCACCTGATCGCAGCCGAGCCTCTCCCTGCTTGCTAATTAATCGCTTCCCTGGGGCGCCACGCCTTCTGTAGCCGCAGGGCAGGCCGCACGAATCAGTGGGCCTGGATCTCCGGGGTCCCACAGTTGGCAATTGGGATCCCAGGCACTCTGTCCTTTGGATTTTTCCTGCTTGCCCCTCCCCAGCGCTAGCTAGACAGGTTTCATTTTGGCTGCAGATGGGGAGGGGGGGTTGCAGGTCAGGTGCCTCTAGTTCCCCCCTAGTCTTTATGCAGGCTCACTCTGATTCTCAGTCCCCCGGCAAGCCTAGTAGAGATTTTATGCGAGTTCCCGATGTATGGGGGATGGGCTGAGTGCCACACACCTGTTTTGTTGTTGAGATCTGTCGGAGAATGGCGGTGGATATTTCAGCTGTTCAAGATGCTGACTGCTGATTCCCTTGGTGGAGTGTCCGCTGTGGGGGATGGGACTGTACCGCTTCCTTCACCTTCTAAACTCCCGTACTCAGCCCGGGGGTCAGTGCGGGCTTGGCTGGTGGGATTCCACCTGATCGCAGCCGAGCCTCTCCCTGCTTTCTAATTAATGGCTTCCCTGGGGCACCACGCCTTCTGTAGCCGCAGGGCAGGCTGCACAAATCAGTGGGCCTGGATCTCTGGGGTCCCACAGTTGGCAATTGGGATCCCAGGCACTCTGTCCAACCTCTGTTCTCTACAACAGTTATTCTGCACACAAGTCTCTAACCCCTACTCTCTTTAACGGTCCTTCTGCACCGTAGTCTCCACACTCTGCTTTCTGTATCAGTTTTCTGCACCCCAATTTCAAACCTCTGCTCTCTTTAACAGTCCTTCTGCACCTCAATCTCCAACCTCGGCTCTCTTCAACAGTGCTTCTGAAACCCAGTCTCTGACCTCTGCTCTCTCCAACAGTCCTTCTACACCCAAGTCTCCAACCTCTACTCTCTGCAATGATCCTTCTGCACCCAAGTCTCCAAAGTTTGCTCTCTGCATCAGTCCTTCTGCACCACAGTCTGCAACCTCTGGTCTCTATAAGATCCTTCTGCAACCCAGTTTTCAAACTCTACTCTCTGTGAAATTCCTTCTGCACCCCAGTCTCCAACCTCTGCTATCTGCAACAGACTTTCTGCACGTCAGTCTCCAAATTCTGCTCTCTGCAACAGTTTTTCTGTACCCAAGTCTCCAACACCTGCTACTAGAAGAGTCCTCCTTCATCCAAGTCTCCAACCTCTGCTCTGTGTAACAGTCCTTCTGCACACCAGTGGCCAACCTCTGCTCTCTGCAATGATCCTGCTGCATCCAAGTCTCCAACATCTCCTCTCTGCAACAGTCCTTCTGCACCCAAGTCTCCAACATCTGCTCTCTGCAACAGTCCTTCTGCTCCTCAGTCTGGAAACTCTGCTGTCTGCAACGATCCTTCTGCACCCCAGTCTCCAACCTCTGCTCTTATTAAGAGTCTTGCTGCACCTCGGTCTACAATATCTGCACCCCAGTCTCCAACCTCTGCTCTGTGCAACAGTTCGTCTGCACCCCACTCTCCAAACTCTGCTCTCTGAAAGATCCTGCTGCACCCCAGTCTCCAAACTCTTATCTCTGTCACAGTCCTTCTTCACCCCAGTCTCTAACCTGGGCTCTCTGAAACAGTCTTTCTGTACCGCAATCTCTAACTTCTGCTCTATGTAAGATCCTTTTACTCCCCAGTATCCAAACTCTGCTCTCTGAAACATTCCTTCTCCACCCAAGTCTCTAACCTCTGCTCTCTGCAAAAGTCCTTCTGCACCCCAGGTTCCAACCTCTTCTTTCTGTATCAGTCCTTCTGCACCACAGTCTCCAAATTCTGCTCTCTGTAACAGTTTCTCTGCACCTCAGTCTCCATACTCTGCTCTCTGCAACAGTCCTTCTGTACCCTAGTCTCCAACTTCTGCTCTCTGTAATAGTCCTTCTATACTTCAGTCTCCAACGTCTGCTCTCTAGAAAGTTCATTCGGGACCCAAGTCTCCAACCTCTGCTTTCTGTATAAGTCCTTAGGCACTCCAGTTTCCAACCTCTAATCTCTGTAACAGTCCTTCTGCATCTCAATCTCAAACATCTGCTCTTGGTAACAGTCATTCTGCACCCCAGTCTCTAAACTCTGCTCTCAGCAACAGTCCTTCTACACCCCAGTCTTCAACTTCTGCTCTGTGTAACAGTCCTTCTGCATCTCACTCTCCAACATCTGCTCTCTGCAACCGTCCTTCTGCACTCAAGTCTCCAAACTCTACTCTCAGCAACGGAACTTCTGCACCCCAGTCTCCAAACTCTACTCTCAGCAACGGTACTTCTGCACCCCAGTCTCCAACCTCTGCTCTGTGTAAGTTCCTTCTGAAAACCAGTCTCCAAACTCTCTGTAACAGGCCTTCTGCACCCAAGTCTCCAACCTCTGCTCTCTGTAACAGTTCTTCGGCACCCTAGTCTCCACACTCTGCTCTCTGCAACGATCCTTCTGCACTCAAGTCTCCAAACTGTGCTCTCTGCAACAGTCCTCCTCCACCCCAGTTTCCAAACTCTTCTCTCTGTAAGATCCTTCTGCACCCCAGTTTCCAAACTCTTCCCTCTGTAACATTCCTTCTGCACCCCAGTCTCAAACCTCTGCTTTCTGTATAAGTCCTTCTGCAATCAAGTCTCCAACCTCTGCTCTCTGTAACAGTCCTTCTGCAACTCAGTCTCCAAATTCTGCTCTTTGCAATAGTCCTTCTGCACCCCAATCTCCAACCTCTGCTCTCTGCAACAGTCCTTCTACAGCCAAGTCTCCAATATCTGCTCTCTGCCACAGTCCTTCTGCATCTCAGTCTCCAAACTCTGCTCTCTGTAACATTCCTTCTGCACCCCAGTATCAAAACTCTGCTCTCTGCAATGGTCCCTCTGCACCCCAGTCTCCAACCTCTGTTCTCTACAACAGTACTTCTGTACAAGAGCCTTCAACCTTAATTCTCTGTAAGTGTTTTTCTTCACCCCAGTGGCCAACCTCTGCTCTCTGCAATGATCCTGCTGCATCCAAGTCTCCAACATCTCCTCTCTGCAACAGTCCTTCTGCACCCACGTTTCCAACATCTGCTCTCTGAAAAAGTCCTTCTGCAACTCACTCTGCAAACTCTGCTCTCTGCAACAGTCCTTATGCACTCCAGTCTTCAACCTTCATCTCTGCAACAGTCCTTCTGCACCCCAGTCTCCAAAATCTGCTCTCTTCCACACTCCTTCTCCACCCCAGTCTCCAACCTCTGCTCTCTGTACCAGTCCTTCTGTACTGCAGTCTCCAAACTCTGCTGTCTGTAACGATCCTTCTGCTCGCCAGTCTCCATCGTCTGCTCTCTGTAGTAAACCTTTTGCACCCCAGTCTCCTACCTCTCCTCTCTGTAAAAGTCCTTCTGCACCTCAGTCTCCAAGTTCTGCAATCTGTAACAGTCCTTCTGCACCCCAGTCTCAAACCTCTGCACTCAGAAATGATCTTTCTACACCTCAGTCTCCAAACTCTGCTCTCTTTAATACTCCTTCTGAACCCCAGTCTCCAACATTTGCTCTCTGCAACGATCCTTCTTCTCCCCAGGCTCCAACCTCTCCTCTCTGCAATGGTCCTTCTACATCCCAGTTTCCAAAATCTTCTCTCTGTAACAGTCCTTCTGCACCTCAGTTTCCAACATCTACTCTCAGTTAGATCCTTTTGCCACACAGTCTCTAAACTCTGCTCTCTGCATTGGTCCTTCTGCACCCCAGTCTCCATCCTCTGCTCTCTGTAACAGTCCTTCTGCACTTCAGTCTCCAACCTCTGCTCTCTGCAACAGTCCTGTGGCACCTTAACCTCTAAATGCTACTTGATGCAACAGTCTTTCTCCACCCAAGTTTCCAACATCTGCTCTCTACAGCAGTCTTTCTGAACCCCAGTCTCCAATCTCGTCTTTCTGTATCAGTACTTCTGCACACAAGTCTCTAACCACTGCTCTCAGCAACAGTTTTTCTCCACCCCAATCTCTAACGTCTTCTCTCTGCAAAAGTTCTTCTGCACCCCAGTCTCCATCCCCTACTCTCTGCAACAGTTCTTCTGCACCCCAGTCTTCAACCTCCTCTATGCAACAGTCTTCTGCACCCCAGTCTTTAACATCTGATCTCTGCAACAGTCCTTCTCCACCCCAGTCTTCAACCTCTGCCTTCTGTATCAGTCCTTCTGTACTCTAGTTTCCAAACTCTTCTCTCAATAAGTGTCCTTCTGCACACAAGTCTCCAACCCTGCTTTCTGTATCAGTCCTTTTGCACTCACTACTCCAACCTCTGCTCTCTGTACAGTCCTCCTGCACCTCAGTCTTCAAATTCTTCTCTCTGCAACAGTCCTTCGGCACCCCAATCTCCAACCGCTGCTCTCTGCAACAGTTCTTTTACACCCAAGTTTCCAACCTCTGCACTCCGCAACAGTCCTACTGCACCTCAGTCTCCAACCTCTTCTCTCTGCAATGGTCTTTCTACACCTCAGACTTCAACATCTACTCTTTGTAAAAGTCCTTCGGCACCTCAGTCTCCAAATTCTGCTCTCTGTATGATCCTTCTGAAAAGAAGTCTCCAAACTCTGCTTTCTGTAACAGTCCTTCTGCACCCCAGTCTTTTAACTCTGCTCTCTGTAACAGGCCTTCTGCACACCAGTCTCCATCCTCTGCTCTCTGTAACAGGCCTTCTGCACCCAAGTTTCTGAACTCTGCTCTCTTTAACAGTCCTTCTGCACCACAGTCTCCAACCTCTGCTCTCTATAACAGTCCTTCTGCAAGTCAGTCTCCAAACTCTGCTCTCTGTAAGATCCTTCTTCACCCCAGTTTCCAAAATCTGCTCTCAGTATAAGTCCTGCACCCCTGTCTCCAAACACTGCTGTTTTTAACTGTTTTTCTTCATATAAGTCTTTAACAACTTCTCTCTGAAACAGTCTTTCTGCACCCCAGTCTCCAACCTCTGCTCTCTAGAACATTCCTCGTATACCCCAGTCTCCATAATCTACTCTGTGCAACAATCGTTTCGTACCCCAGTCTCTAACGTCCGCTCTCTGCAACAATCTTTCTGCACCCCAATCTCCAAACTTTCCTCTGTGTCAGATTCTTTCAAATCCCAGTTTCCAAACTCTGCTTTCTGTAGCATTCCTTCGGCACCCCAGTCTCCAAAGTTTTCTGTCTACTATGGTCCCTCGGCACCCCAGTCTCCAACCTTGTTCTCTACAACAGTTCTTCTTTACCGAAGTCTTCAGTCTCTGTTCTCTGTAAGGGTCCTTCTGCACTCAAGTCTCCAAACTCTGCTCTCTGTAAAAGTCCTTCTGCACTTCACTCTGCAACCTCTGCTCTCTGCAACAGTCCTTCTGCACCCCAGTCTTCAACCTCTGCTCTCTGTAACAGTTGTTCCTCACCCCAGTCTCTAAAATCTGCTCTCTGCAACAGTCCTTCTGCACCTCAGAGTCCAAATTCTGCTCTCTGTGAGATCTTTATGAAACCCAGTCTCCAAACTATGCTATCTGTAATGGTCCTTCTGCACTAGAGTCTCCCACCTCTGATCTCCAAAACACTTATTCTGCACCCCAGTCTCCAAACTCTGCTCTCTGTAACAGTCCTTCTGTAAATCAGTCTCCAACCTCTGTTCTCTTTAAGGGTCCATGTGCACACCATCTCCAACCTCTGCTTTCTGTATCAGTCTTTCTGAACCCCAGTCTCCAACCTCTGCTCTCTGCAACAATCCTTCTGCATCCCAGTCTCCAACGTCTGCTCTTTGTGAGATCCTTCTGCACACCGTTTCGCAAACTTTGCTCTCTGTAACAGTCATTCTGCACCTCAGTCTCCAACCTCATCACTCTGCAACGGCCCTTGTGAACCCCAGTATCCAACCTCTGTTCTCTGCAGCTGTCTTTCTGCACCACAGGCTACACACTCTTCTCTCAGTAACAGTCCTTCTGCACCCCAGTCTCTAAACTCTACTTTCAGTATCAGTTATTCTTCACCCCAGTCTAAAACCTCTGCTCTCTGTAACAGTCCTTCTGGAACTCAGTCTCCAACCTCTGCTCTCTGCAATAATACTTCTGCACCCTAAGCATCAAACTCTGCTCTCTGGAACACTCCTTCTGCACTTAAGTCTCTAACCTTTGCTCTCTTTAACAATCATTCTGCAACTCAGTATCCAACCTGTGATCTCTTTAACAGTCCTTCTGCACCTCAGTATCCAACATCTGCTCTCTGTAAGGATCCTTCTGAACCTCAGTCTCCAACCAATGCTCTCTTTAACAGTCCTTCTGGACCGCATTCTCCAACCTCTGCTCTCTGTAACAGTTCTTATGCACACCAGTCTCCATGCTCTACTATCTGTAACAGTCCTGCTGCACCCGAATCAAACCTCTGCACTCTGTAACAATCCTTCTGAAAACCAATGTAAAAACTATGCTCTCTTTAACAGTTCTTCTGAACCAGAATCTCCAAACTCTGGTCTCTGTAACACTCCTTATGCACCCGAATCTCCATCCTCTGCTGTCTGTAAGAATCCTTCTGCACCCCAGTCTCCAAACTCTGCTCTCTGTAAAAGTCCTTTGGCACCTTAGTCTCCAACCTCTGATCTTGGTAACGATCCTACTGCAACTCAGTCTCCAACCTCTGCTCTCTGGAACAGTCCTTCTGCACCCCAGTCTCCAATATCTTCTCTCTGCAATGATCTTTCTTCTTTCAAGGCTCCATCCTCTGCTCTCTGCAATGGTCCTTCTGCACCCCAGTCTCCAAACTCTGCTCTCGGTAACAGTCTTTCTGTACCGCAGTCTCAAACCTCTTCTGTCCGTAACGGTCCTTCTGGACCCCAATTGCCAAACTCTTCTTTCTGTAATAGTCCTACTGCACCTCAGACTCCAACTTATGCTCTCTGTATCAGTTTTTCTGCACCTTAGTCTGAAACCTCTGCTCTCTGCAACGATCCTTCTGTACCCCAATCTCCGAACTGTGCTATCAGTAACAGTATTTCTGCACTCCAGTCTCCGACCTCTTCTCTCTGTAAAAGGCCTTCTGCACTCCAGTTTCCAAACTCTCCTCTCTGTAACAGGCCTTCTGCACTCCAGTCTCCAACCTCTTCTCTCTGCAACGATCTTTCTGCACCTCAGTTTCCAACCTCTACTCTCTTCAACAGTTAATCTGTACACCAGTCTCTAACCTCTGCTCTCTGTAAGATTCTTCTGCACCTCATTCTCCAACCTCTACTCTCTGAAACAGTCTATATGAACCTCAGTATCCAACCTCTTCTCTCTGTAACAATCTTAGGCACCTAAATCTCCAACTTCAGCTCTCTGCATCGGCCCTTCTGCACCTCAGTCTACAAACTCTGCTCTCTGTAATAGTCCTTCTGCACCCTAGTCTCAAACATCTACTCTCTACAACATTTCTTCTGCACCTCAGTCTCCAACCTGTGCTCTCTGTAACTGTCCTTTTGCACCCCAGTCTCCAACCTCTGCTCTCTGTAAGTATCATTCTCCACCACAGTCTCCAACCTCTGTTCTCCTCAACAATCATTCTGCACCTAAGTCTCGGCAACGATCCTTCTGCATCCCAGTCTTCAACCTCTGCTCTCTGTAACAGTCCTTATGCAGCTCAGTCTCCAAACTATGCTCACAGTACCTAAGCTCTCGGCAACGATCCTTCTGCATCCCAGTCTTCAACCTCTGCTCTCTGTAACAGTCCTTATGCAGCTCAGTCTCCAAACTATGCTCACAGTAAGATCCTTCTGCACACTAGTCTACAACATCTGCTCTCTGCAACGATCCTTTAGAACCTCAGTTTCGAACCTCTTCTCCCTGTAACAGCCCTTCTGTACAGCAGTCTCCAAACTCTGCTCTATGTAACGGTCCTTCTACACCCCAGTGTCCAACCTCTATTTTGTGTATTAGTCCTTCTGCGCCCCAGTCTCCAAACTCTGCTTTCTGTAACAGTTCTTCTCCATCTCAGTCTCCAAACTCTGCTCTCTGCAACAGTCCTCTGCACCCCAGTCTCTACCCTCTGCTCTCGGTAACAGTTCTTTTGCACCCAAATCTCAAAACTCTGCTCTCTGTAACACTCCTTCTGCACTCCAGTTTCCACCCTCTGATCTCTGTAACAATCCGTCTGGACATCAGTCTCCAAACTCTGGTCTCTACAACGTTCCTTCTGCTCTTCAGTCTCCAAAATCTACTCTCTGTAAAAGTCCTTCTGCACCTCAGTCTCCAAACTCTGCTCTCTGTAAGATCCTTCTGCAACCAATTCTCCAAACTCTGCTCTCTGTAACAGTCCTTCTGCACCCCAGTCTCCAATCTCTGATCTCTGTAACTGGCGTTCTGCACCACAGTCTTATAACTCTTCTCTCTTTAACAGGCCTTTTGCACCCAAATCTCCAACCTCTGCTCTCTGCATCTATCTTTCTGCACCCCAGTCTCCATACTCTGCTCTCTGTAACAGTTCTTCTGCATCCAAGAATCCAATATCTGCTCTGTGCAACAGTCCTTCTGCACCTCAGTCGGAAAATGCTTCTCTCTGCAACAATCCTTCTGCACCCCAGTTTGCAACCTCTCTGTAACAGACCTCCTGAACCTCAGTCTCCAAAATGCTCTCTGTAAGATCCTTCTGCAACCCAGTCTCGAAACTGTGCTATCTGTAACAGTCCTTCTGCACCCCAGTCTCCTACCTCTGTTCTCTGCAACAGTCTTTCTGCACCCCAGTCTCCAACCTCTACTCTCTGCAACAGTCCTTCTATACCCCAGTATCAAAACTATGCTCTCTGTAACAGACCTTTGGCACCCCACTCTTCAAACTTTACACTCTAAAACTTTACACTCAGGCGTTCTGTAACCCAGTCTCCAACATATTCTCTCTGCAACGATTTTTCTTCACCTAAGTCTCCATCTTCTGCTCTCTGCAAAAGTCTTTCTGCACCCAAGTCTCCAACCTGTGCTCTCTGTAACAATCCTTCTGTACCGCACGCTCCAACCTCTGCTCTCTGTAACGGTCCTTTTGCACCCCAGTCTCCAATGTCTGCTTTCTGTTTCAGTCCTTCCGCACCTCAGTCTCCATTCTCTGCTCTCTGCAACAGTCCTTCTGTACCCCAGTCTAAAAACTCTGCACTCTGCAACATTTTTTCTGCACCTCAGTCTCTAAACTGTGCTCTTTATAACTGTCTATCTGGCCCCAGTCTCCTACATTTCCTCTCTGAAACGATCCTTCTGCACCTCAGTTTTCAATCTCTGCTCTCTGTAAGGATCCTTTTGACACTCAGTCTCCAACCTCTGCTTTCTGTGACAGTCCTTCTGCACCCCAGTCTCCAACATCTGCTCTCTGCAACGATCCTCTTTCTACCCAGTCTCCAATCTCTTCTCCCTGTAACAGTCCTTTTGTATCGCAGTCTCCAACCTCTTTTCTTTGTAACGGTCCATCTGCTTTCCAATTGCCAAACTCTGCTTTCTGTAACAGTCCATCGGCAACCCAGTCTCTAACCACTTCTCTCTGCAAGGATCCTTCTGGACCTCAAACTCTAAACTCTGCTCTCTGCAACAGTCTTTCTGCACCCCAGTCTCCAGATTCTCCTCTCTGTATGAATCTTTTGCATCCCAGTTTCCAACCTCTGCTCTCTGTAACAGTCCTACTGCACCCCAGTATCCAACCTCTGCTCTCTGTAACAATCCTTCTGCACCTCAGTCTCCAACGTATGCTCTCTGTAACAGTCCTTCTGCACCCCAGTCTCCAACATCTGCTCTCCGTAAGGGTCCTTCTACACCTCAGTCTCCAAACTCTGCTCTCTGCTACAGTCCTTCTTCACCCCAGTCTCAAACCTCTTCTCTCAGCAACATTTCTTCTGCACCCCTGTCTCCAACCAGTGCTCTCTGCAACTGTCCTGCTGCACCCCAGTCTCCAACCTCTGCTCTCTGTAGCGATCTTTCTGCACCTCAGTCTTCAACCTCTGCTCTCTGCAACAGTCCTTCTGTACCCCAGTCTCAAAGATCTGCTCTCTGTAACAGTCCTTCTGCACAATAGTGTCCAAACTCTGCTCTCTGTAAAAATTCTTCTTCACCTCGGTCTCTAAACTCTGTTCCCTGTAACAGGCCTTCTGCACCCCAGTCTACAACCTCTGCTCTCTGTAACAGTTCTTCTGAACCCCAATCTCCGAACACTTCACTATGTAAAATTATTTCTGCACCCCAGTCTCCATATTCTGCTCTATGTAAGGATCCTTTTGAACCCCAGTCTCCAACCTCTCCTCTCTGTAAAAGTTCTTCTCCACCTCCGTCTTGAAGTTCTGCAATCTGTAACGGTCCTTCTGCACCCCAGTCTGCAACCTCTGCTCTCTGAAACGATCCTTATGCACCTCAGTCTCCAACCACAACTCTCTGTGACAGTCCTTCTGTACCCCAGTCTCAAACATCTGCTTTCTGCAACGACCCTTCTTGTTGGAGACAGGGGTTCAGAAAGATCTTACAGAGAAAAAATGTTGGAGACTGAGGTGCAGAAGGAGTGTTGCAGAGATCAGAGGTTGGAGACTGGAGTGCAGTAGGATCATTGCAGACAGTAGAGGTTGGAGACTGGTGTGCAGAAGGATCGTTGCAGAGAGCAGAGTTTGGAGACTGCGGTGCAGAAGGCCTGCTACAGAGAGCAGAGTTTGGAGACTGGCGTGCAGAATGCCTGTTACAGAGAGGAAAGGTTGGAGACTGGGCTGCAGAAGGACCTTTACCGAGAGCAGAGTTTGGAGACTTCGGTACAGAACAACTGTTACAGAGAGCAGATGTTGGAGACTGGGGAGCAGAAGGACTGTTACATAGGACAGAGTTTGGAGACTGGGGTGCTGCAGGATCTTCGAAGAAAGCAGAGGTTACAGACTGCGGTGGAGAAGGAATGTTAGAGACAGCAGATTTTGGACACTGGCGTGCAGAAAGATCTTACAGAGAGAAAAGTTTGGAAACTGTGGTGCAGAAGGACTGTTGCAGAGAGCACACGTCGGAGCCTGGGTTCCAGAAGGATTGTTTCACAGAGCAGAATTTGAAGACTGGAGTTAGAAGGACTGTTGCTGAGAGCAGATGTTGGAGAATGAGGTGCAAAGGACTGTTAAGAGAGCAGAGGTTGGAGAAGGGGTGCAGAAGGACTGTTGCAGAGAGCAGAGGTGGAAGAATGAGGTGCAGAATGACTGTTACGGAGAGCAGAGGTTGGAGACTGGGGTGCAGAAGGACGGTTACAGAGAGAAGATGTTAAAGACTGGGGTGCAGAAGTAAGGTTACAGAGAGCAAAGGTTGGAGACTGGTGTGCAGAAGGACTGTTGCAGAGAGCAGAGGTTGTTGAATGTGATGCAAGAGGACTGTTGCAGAGAGCAGAGTTTTGAGACTGGTGTGGAGAAGAATCGTTGGAGAAAGAAGAATTTGGGGACTTGGGTGAGATGGTCTGTTACAGAGAGCACTGCTTTGAGACTGGGTTGATGAAGGATCTTACAGAGAGCAGAGGTTGCAGACTGAGGTGCAGGGGGACTGTTACTGAGAGCAGTGGTTGGAGACTGGGGTGTAGAAGGATCGTGCAGAGAGCAGAATTTTCAGACTGAGGTGCAGAAAAACTGTTGCAAAAATCAGAGGTTGGAGACTGGGGTGCTGTAGGATCATTGCAGAGAGCAGAGGTTGGAGACTGAGGTGCAGAAGACCCGTTACAAAGAGCACAGGTTGGAGACTGCAGTCCAGAAGGACTGTTACACAGAGCAGAGGTTGGAGTCTGTTGTGCAGAAGAACGGTTAAAGAGAGCAGAGTTTAAAGACTGGGTTGCAGAAAGATCTTACAGAGAGCATAATTGAGAGACTGAGGTGCAGAAGGATGTTACAGACAGCAGAGGTAGAAGACGGGGTGCAGAAGGTTCATTGCAGACAGCTGAGTTTTTAGACTGAGGTGCAAAAGGACTGTTGCAGAGAGCAGAGGTTGGACACTGTGTGAAGAAAGACTGTTACAGAGAGCAGAGTTTGTAGACTGGGTTTTAGAAGGATCCTACAAGGAGCAGCGTTTGGAGACTGAAGTGCAGAAGGACTGTTACAGAGAGTAGCGGTTCGACACTGAGGTGCAGTAGGACCCTTCAGAGAAGAGAGTTTGAAGACTGAGGTGCAGAAGGATTGTTACAGAGAGCAGAGTTTGGAGAATGGGTGCAGAAGGTCTATTGCATAGAGCAGAGGTGGGAGACTGGGGTACAGAAGGACTGTTGCAGACAGCAGAGGTTGCAGACTGGGGTGCAGAAGGACTGTTGGCGAGAGCAGAGGTTGGAGAGTGAGGTGCAGAAGGACTCTTAGAGAGAGCAGATGTTGGAGACTGGGGTGCAGAAGGACTGATTCAGAAAGCAGAGATTGGATTCTAGGGTGCAGAAAGACCGTTACAGTGAGCAGAGGTAAGAGACTGCAATACAGAAGGACTGTTGCAGAGAGCAGAGTTTGGAGACTGGGGCTCAGAAGGACTGTTGCAAAGAGTAGATGTTGGAGACTGACGTGCAGAAGTCTAGGTACATAGAGCAGAGCTTGGAGATTGGGGTGCAGGAGGATCGTTGCAAAAATCAGACCTTTGAGACAGGGGTGCAGAAGGATCTTACAGAGAGAAGAATTTGGAGACTGAGGTGCCGAAGGACTGATGCAGAGATCAGAAGTTGGAGACTGGCGTGCAGTAGGATCATTGCAGAGAGCAGAGTTTGGAGTTTTGTGTGCACAAGGATCGTTGCAGAGAGCAGAGGTTGGAGACTGGTGTGCAGAAGGCCTGTTACAGAAAGGAGAGCTTGGATACTCGGGTGCAGAAGGACTGTTATAGAGAGCAGAGTTTAGAGACTTGGTTGCTGAAGAATCTTACAGAGGGCAGTGGCTGGAGACTGAGGTGCATGCAGGTGGACTGTTACAGAGAGCAGTGGTTGGAGACTGGGGTGCAGAGGATCGTGCAGAGAGCAGAGGATTCAAACTGAGGTTTATAAGGACGGTTACAGAGAGCAGAGGTTGAAGACTGAGTTGTAGAAGGACTGTTACAGAGAGCAGAGTTTGAAGACTCAGGTGCAGAAGGACTGTTACATGTAGCAGAGTATGGAAATTTGGGTGCAGAAGGACCGTTAAAGAGAGCAGAGTTGGAGACTGTGGTATAGGACTGTTACCGAGAGCAGAGGTTGAAGACTGGGATGCAGAAGAACTCTTAGAGAGAGAAGAAGTTGAAGACTGGGGTGCAGATGGACTGATACAGAAAGCAGAGATTGGAGTCTGGGGTGCAAAAAGACCGTTACAGAGAGCAGATGTTGGAGACTGCAGTACAGAAAGACTGTTGCAGAGAGCAAAGTTTGGAGACTGGTGTGCAGAAGGACTCTTACATATTGCACAGGTTGAAGACTGACGTGCAGCATGATAGATACAGAGAACAGAGTTTGGAGATGGGGTTAAAATTGACCTATACAGAAAAAAAGAGTTTGGAGACTGGGGTGTAGAAGGACTGATACAGAGAGCAGATCCCGGAGACTGGGGAGCTGAATGACTGTTGCAGAGGACAGAGGTTGGAGACTAGGGTGGAGAAGGAATGTTACAGAGAGCAGAGTTTGGAAACTGGAGTGCAGAAGGATCTTAAAAAGAGCAGAGGTTGGAGACTGTGGTGAAGAAGGAATGTTGCAGAAAGCAGACATTGGATACTGGGGTCCAGAAGGATCATTGCAGAATGCAGAGTTTGTAGACTAGGGTGCAGAAGGAGTGTTTAAGAGAGCAGTTGTTAAAGACTGGGGTGGAAAAGGATAGTTTCAGAGAACAGAGATTAGAGATTCAGGTGCAGAAGGACAGTAACAGAGAGTAGAGGTTGGAGACTGGGGTTCAAATGGATCTTACAGAAAGCAGAGTTTTGAGACTGGGGTTCAAAAGGACTGTTGCAGTGAGCAGATGTTGGAGACTTTGGTGGAGAAGAATCGTTGCAGAGAGAAGAGGTTGGAGACTGGGGTGCACAAGGCCTTTTACAGAGAGCAGAGTTTTGAGACTGGGTTGCAGAAGTTTTGTTAAAGAGAGCAGAGGTTGGAGACTGTTACAGAATGCAGAGTTTGAAGACTGTGTTGCAGAAGGATTATGAAGAGAGCAGAGATAGGAGACTGAGGTAAAGAAGGACTGTTACAGAGAGCAGAAATAGAAGACTGGGGTGCAGAAGGATCGTTGCAGAGAGCAGAGTTTTCAGATTGAGGTGCAGAAGAACTGTTGCCGAGAGCACATGTTTGAGACTGGGATGCAAAAGGTCTGTTGCAGAGAGCAGATGTTGGTAACTAGGGTGCAGAAGGACTGTTGTAGAGAGCAGAGGTTGGAGACAGGGGTTCAGAAGGACTGTTGGAGAGAGCAGAGTTTGGAGACTAAGGTACCGAAGTCCTGTTACAGAGAGGAGAGGTTGGAGACTCGGGTACAGATGGACTTCTACAGAGAGAAGAATGTGAGTACGGGGGTGTAGAAGGATCTTACATAGGGCAGAATTTGGAGACTGAGGTGCAGAGGACTGTTGAAGAGATCAGAGTTTGGAGACTGGGGTGCAGTAGCATTATTGTAGAGAGCAGAGGTTGGAGACTGGGGTGTAGAAGAATCGTGCAGAGAGCAAGGTGTCAGACTGAGGTGCTGAAGGACTGTTACAGAGAGCAGAGGTTGGAGACTGAAGTGTAGAATGACTGTTACAGAGAGCAGAGTTTGGAGACTGAGGTGCAGAAGGACTGTTACAAAAAGCAGAGGTTGGAAATTGGGGTGCAGAAGGACTGTTACACAGACCAGACTTTGGAGACTGCGGTATAGAAAAAGTGTTACAGAGAGCAGAGGTTGGAGACTGGGGTGCAGTTGGACCGTTACAGAGAGAAGTGGTTGAAGATTGGGGTGCAGAAGGATCATGCAGAGAGCAGAGGTGTCAGACTGAGGTTCTGAAGGACTGTTACAGTGAGCAGAGGTTCGAGACTGAGGTGTAGAAGAACTGTTAGAGAGAGCAGAGTTTGGAGACTGAGGTGCAGAAGGTCTGTTAAAGAAAGCAGAGGTTGGAAATTGAGGTGCAGAAGGACCATTACAGAGACCAGATTTGGAGACTGTGGTATCGAAAAACTGTTACAGAGAGCAGAGGTTGGAGACTGGTGTGCAGATGGAATGTTACAGAGAGCACAGTTTGGAGACTGCTGTACAGAAGGACTGTTACAGGAGAAGATGTTGGAGACTGGGAGCAGATGTACGGTTGAAGAGGACAGAGCTTGGAAACTGGAGTGTTGCAGGACACATGTAGAAAGCAGAGGTTAAGAACTGGGGTGGAGAAGGAATGTTACAGAGAGCAGAGTTTGGAATCTGGAGTGCAGAAAGATCTTACAGAGAGCAGAGGTTGGAGACTGTGGTGCAGAGGGACTGTTAACAAGAGCAGAGGTTAGAGACTGCAGTGCAGAAGGACTGTTGCAGAGAGCAGAGTTTGAAGACTGGGGTGGAGAAGGACTGTTGCAGAGAGCAGAGGTTGTAGACTGGAGTGCAGAAGGAGTGTTTCAGAGTGCAGAGTTTGGAGCCTGAGGTGCAGAAGTAGTGTTACAAAGAGCAGAGTTTGGAGACTGAGGTGCAGGAGGATTGTTACAGAGAACAGAATTTGGAGACTGGGGTGCAGAAGGACTGTTGCAAAGAGCAGAGGTTGGAGACTCGTGTGAATAAGCACTGTTCCAGAGAGCAGAGGTTTGAGACTGAGGTTGAGAAGGACTCTTAGAGAGAGCAGAATTTTGAGACTGGGGTGGAGAAAAACTGATACAGAAAGCAGAGATTAGAGTCTGTGGTGCAGAAATAGCATTACAGAGAGCAGAAGTTAGAGACAGTAGTACTAAACCTCAGGCTAGCATCATCCTAAACGGAGAAAAACTGAAGGCATTCCCTCTAAAATCTGGAACAAGACAGGGATGTCCTCTATCACCACTTCTATTCAATTTAGTTCTCGAAGTACTAGCCAGAGCAATTAGACAGACAAAAGAAATTAAAGGCATAAAAATAGGAAAAGAAGAAATTAAATTATCGCTATTTGCAGATGACATGATAATTTACTTAACAGACCCAAAAGGATCTACAAAGAAGCTGCTAGAGTTAATAAATGAATTCAGCAAAGTGGCAGGATATAAAATCAACACGCAGAAATCAAAGGCATTCCTGTATATCAGCAACAAAACCTCTGAAATGGAAATAAGGAAAACCACTCCATTCACAATATCCTCAAAGAAAATAAGATACTTGGGAATCAACCTAACAAAAGAGGTGAAAGATTTATACAATGAAAACTACAGAACCTGAAAGAGAGAAATAGAAGAAGATCTCAGAAGATGGAAAAATGTACCCTGTTCATGGATAGGCAGAACTAACATCATCAAAATGGCGATATTACCCAAAGTTCTCTACAGGTTTAATGCGATGCCAATCAGAATCCCAAAGACATTTCTTGTAGAAATAGATAAAGCAATCATGAAATTCATATGGAAAAACAAAAGACCCAGAATAGCAAAAGCAATTCTAAGCAGGAAGTGTGAATCTGGAGGTATAGCGATACCAGAGCTCAAACTGTACTACAAAGCAATAGTAACAAAAACAGCATGGTACTGGTACCAAAACAGGCAGGTGGACCAATGGTACAGAATAGAGGACACAGAGACTAATCCACAAAGTTACAACTATCTTATATTTGATAAATGGGCTAAAAACATGCAATGGAGGAAGGATAGCATCTTCAACAAATGGTGCTGGGAAAATTGGAAATCCATATGCAACAAAATGAAATTGAATCCCTTTCTCTCGCCAGCCACAAAAGTTAACTCAAAATGGATCAAGGAGCTAGATATAAAAACAGAGACACTGCGTCTGATAGAAGGAAAAGTTGGCTACGATCTACATATTGTGGGGTCGGGCTCCAAATTCCTTAATAGAAGGCCCGTAGCCCAAGAGTTAATGACAAGAATAAACAAATGGGACCTACTTAAACTAAAAAGTTTTTTCTCAGCAAGAGAAACAGTAAAAGAGGTAAATAGAGAGCCTACATCCTGGGAACAAATTTTTACCCCTCACACCTCAGACAGAGCCCTAATATCCAGAATGTACAAAGAACTCAAAAAATTAAACAATAAGATAACAAATAATCCAATCAACAAATGGGCCAAGGACCTGAACAGACACTTCTCAGAGGAGGACATACAATCAATCCACAAGCACATGAGAAAATGCTCAACATCTCTAGCAATCAGAGAAATGCAAATCAAAACCACCCTAAGATACCATTTCACTCCTGTAAGATTGGCAGCCATTATGAAGTCAAACAACAATAAGTGTTGGCGAGGATGTGGGGAAAAGGGCACACTTGTTCACTGCTGGTGGGACTGCAAAATGGTGAGGCCAATTTGGAAAGCAGTATGGAGATTCCTTGGAAAGCTGGGAATTGATCTACCATTTGACCCAGCTATTGCCCTTCTTGGACTATTCCCTGAGGACCTTAAAAGAGCACACTATACGGATACGGCCACATCAATGATTATAGCAGCACAATTCACAATAGCTAGACTGTGGAACCAACCTAGATGCCCTTCAATAGATGAGTGGATAAAAAAATTGTGGCAGCTATACACAATGGAGTATTATGCAGCACTAAGAAACGACAAAATCATAGAATTTGCAGGGAAATGGATGGCATTAGAGCAGATTATGCTAAGTGAAGCTAGCCAAGCCCTAAAAAACAAATGTCAAATGTCTTCTTTGATATAAAGAGAGCCACTAAGAATAGAACAGGAAGGAAGAACATGAGGAAAAGACTAACAGTAAACTAAGACGAATGGGGGGAGAGAAAGGAAGAGAGAAGGGAAAACATATGGAAATGGTAGGAGACCTTCAGTGATACACAAAATAATAAGAGGTTATGAGGGGCAAGGGGGTGGGGGGAAAAAAAGGGGAGAGAATTGAACAACAGCAGAGGAGGTAGAGAGGGATGTTGGGAGGGGAGGGGAGGGGAGGGGGGATAGTAGGGGATAGGAAAGGTAGCAGAATACAACAGTCACTAATATGCCATTATGTAAAAATGTGAGTATGTAACAGAAGTGAGTCTGTATTATGTATCTGGGGAGTTCAAAACCCAATTGAGTCGAATGTATGAAAGATGATATGTCTTGAGCTCTGTAATGTTTTGAACAACCAATAAAAAAATTAAAAAAAAATAAAAATAAAAAAAAGAGACTGTAGTACAGACAGACTTTTGCAGAGAGCAGTGTTTGGAACCTGGGGTGCAGAAGGACTGTTGCAGAGAGCAGAGATTAAAGACTGAGGTGCAGAAGTTCTTTTACATCAAGAAGATTTTGGAGACTGGGGTGCAGAAGGATCGTTGCAAGGAGCAGAGCCTGGAGACAGGGGTGCAGAATGATCTTACAGAAAGCAGTAGTTGGAGACTGAGGTGCAGAAGGACTGTTGCAGAAATCAGAGTTTGGAGTCTGGGGTGCAGTAGGATCATTGCAGAGAGCAGTGGTTGAAGACTGGGGTGCAGAAATATCGTTGCAGAGAGCAGAGTTAGAAGACTGGCATGCAGAAGGCCTGTTACAGAGAGGAGAGGTTGGAGACTGGGTGTAGGAGGACAGGTACAAAGAGCAGAGTTTGAAGACTGGGTTGCTGTAGGATCTTACAGAAAGCACAGGTTAAAGACTGAGGTGCAGGTGGACTGTTACAGAGAGCAGTGTTTGGATACTGGGGTGCAGAAGGATCATGCAGAGAGCAGAGGTTTCAGACTGAGGTGCAGAAGGACTGTTACAGAGAGCAATTGTTGGAGACTGAGGTGTAGAATGAGTGTTACAGAGAGCAGAGTTTGGAGACTCAGGTGCAGAAGGACTGTTACAGGAAGCAGAGTTTAAAAATTGGGGTGCAGAAGGACCGTTACAGAAAGCAGAGAATGGAGACTGAGGTGCAGAAGGACTCTTACATAGAAAACAGGTTTAAGATTGAGGTGCAGAAGGATAGGTACAGAGAACAGAGGTTGGAGATTGGGGTTCACACAGACATATACAGAAGGCAGAGGTTGGAGACTGGGGTGGAGAAGGACCGTTTTAAAGAGCAGAGGTTGGAGACTGCGGTACAGAAGGACTGTTACATAGAGCAGATCTCGGAATATGGGGAGTAGAAGGACTTTTGCAGAGAGCAGATGTTGGTAACTAGGGTGCAGAAGGACTGTTGTAGAGAGAAGAGTTTGGAGACTGACGTGCGGAAATCCTGTTACACAGAGCAGAGGTCGGAGACTTGGGTGCAGAAGGACTCTTAAAGACAGCTGAGGTTGGATACAGTGCTGCAGGAGCATCACACAGAGGTCAAAATTTGGCGACTGAGGTGCAGAAGGACTGTTGCAGAGAGTAGAGTTTGGAGATTGAGGTGCAAAAGGCCTGTTACAGAGAGCAGAGGTTGGAGACTGGGGTGCAGAAAAACTTTTACAGAGAGCAGAGTTTTTAGACAAGGTTGCACAAGAATCTTACAGAGAGCAGTGTTTGTAGACCATGGTGCAGCAGGACTTTTACAGAGAGCAGAGGTTGGAGACTAGGGTTAGGGAACAGAGGTTTCAGACTGAGGTGCAGAAGGACTTTTGCAGAGAGCACATGTTGGAGACTGGGGTTTAGAAGGACTGTTGCAGAGAGCAGAGGTTTGAGACACGGGTGCAGAAGGATCGTTGTAGAGAGCAGAGGTTGGAGACTGGGGTGAAGAAGGATTGTTAAAGAGAACAGACATCAAAGACTGGGGTGCAGAAGACCTGTTACGGAGAGCAGAGTTTGGAGCAGGGGTGCAGAAGTACTTTTACAGTGAGTAGAGTTTGGAGAATGAGGTGCAGAAGGACCGTTTCAGAGAGCAGAGTTTGGATACTGAGGTGCAGAAGAATTGTTACAGAGAGCGGAGGTTGGAGCCTGGATTGCAGAGGGACTGCTGCAGAGAGCAGAGGCTAGACATGGGGTGTGGAAGGACCGTTACAGAGAGCAGATTTTGGAATCTGCACTACAGGAGGACTGTGACAGACAACAGAGTTTGAAGACTGGTGTGGAGATGGACTGTTTCAGAGTGCAGACCTTGGTGACTGAGGTGCAGAAGAACTGTTGCAGAAAGCAGAGGTTGGAGACTGGGGTGCAGAAGAACTTGTGCAGAGAGCAGAGGTTGGAGACTGAGGTGCAGAAGGAATGTAGCAGAAAGCAGAGGTTGGAAACTGTGGTGCAGAAAGAATGATACAGAAAGGAGAGGTTGGGGACTGTGGTGCATAAGGTCCGTTACAGAGAGCAGAGGTTGGTGACTGTGGTACAGAAATACTGTTATGGAGAACAGAGGTTAAAGACTGGTGTGGAGAAGAACTGTTACAGAGAGTAGATGTTGAAGACTGGGGTGCAGAATTATTGTTATAGAGAACAGAGTTTGGAGACTGGGGTGCACAAGGACTGTTACAGATAGCAGAGTTTGGAGACTGGGGTGTAGAAGGACTGTTACAGAAAGCAGAGATTTGAGACTTGGGTGTAGAAGGACCGTTACAGAGAGCAAATTTTGGAGACTGCACTACAGGAGGACTGTTAAAGAAAGCAGAGGTTGGAGACTGGTGAGGAGAAGGACTATTTCAGAGTGCAGACTTTGGAGACTGGGGTGCAGAAGAACTGTTGCAGAGAGCAGAGTTTAAAGACTGGGGTGCAGAAGAACTGTCACAGAGAGCAGAGGTTGGAGACTGAGGTGCAGAAGGAATGTTGCAGAGAGCAGAGGTTGGAAACTGTAGTGCAGAAGGAATGATACAGAAAGGAAAGGTTGGAGACTGTGGTGCAAAAAAAAGTTACAGAGAGCAGAGGTTGTGGACTGTGTTACAGAAGGACTCTTACAGAGAGCAGATTTAAAGACTGGGGAGCAGAAGGACTGTTACAGAGAGCAGAGGTTGAAGACTGGGGAGCCGAAGGACTGTTACAGAGAGCAGAGGTTGGAGACTGGGGAGCAGAAAGAATGTTACAGAGAGCATATTTGGAAACTGGGGTGCAGAAGGATCTTACAGAGAGCACAGGTTGGAGGCTTGGGTGCAGAAGCACTGTTATAGAGAGCCAATTCGGGAGACTGAGTTGCAGAAGGACTGTTACAGAAAGCAGATTTTGGAGAGTGGTGTGCACAAAGATCGTTGCAGAGAGCAGAGTTTTCAGACTGAGCTTCAGAAGGACTGTTGCAGAGAGCAGATGTTAGAGACTGGTCCAGAAGAACTTTTCAGAGAGCACAGGTTGGAGAATGGGGTGCAAAATAATCGTTGCAGAAAGCAGAGGTTGGAGACTGGGGAGCAGAAGAAATATTACAGAGAGCAGAGTTGTGAAACTGGGGTGCAGAACGATCTTACAGAGAGCAGAGGTTGGATACTGAGGTGCAGAAAGAATTTTACAGAAAGTCGAGTTTAAAGACTGGGGTGCACAAGGGTCGTTGCAGAGAGCAGAGTTTTCAGACTGAGGTGCAGAAGAACTGTTGTAGGGAGCAGATTTTGGAGACTGGGGTGCAGAACGACTTTTTCAGAGAGCAGAGTTTGGAGACTGTAGTGAAGAAGGACTATTGCAGAGATCAGAGTTTGGTAACTGAAGTGAAGAAGGATTGTTACAGAGAACAGAAGTTGGAGTCTGGGGTGCATTAGGACTGTTGCAGAGAGCAGAATTTGGAGACTGGGGTTTAGAAGGACTGTTGCAGAGAGCAGAGGTTGGAGACTGGGGTGCAGAAGGATCGTTGCAGAGAACAGAGTTTTCAGACTGAGGTGCAGATTGACTGTTTCAGACAGCAGAGGTTGGAGATATGGGTGCAAAAGGACTGTTGCATAGAGCACATGTTGGATACTGGGGTGCCGAAGGATCGCTGCAGAGAGCAGAGTTTTCAGACTGAGGTGCAGAAGGACTGTTGCAGAGAGCACAAGACGGAGACTGGTGTGCAGAAGGATCGTTGAAGATAGCAGAAGTTTGAGACTGGTGTGCAGAAGCACTGTTACAGAGAGCAGACTTTTGAAACTGAGGTGCAGATGGATCGTTGCAGAGAGCTGAGTTTAGAGACTGAGGTGCAAAAGGACTGTTACAGAGAGCAGAGTTTGGAGATTGGGGTGCAGAAGGATCCTTGTAGAGAACAGAGTTTTCAGACTCAGGTGCAGAAGGACTTTTGCAGAGAGCACATGTTGAAGACTGGGGTGCAGAAGGACTGTTGCATAGAGCAGATGTTGGACACTGGGGTGCAGAAGGATCGTTGTAGAGAGCAAAATTTTGAGACCTGGGTGCAGAAGGATTTTTATAGAGAACAGAGTTTGGAGACTGGGGTGCAGAAGGCCTGTTACAGAGAGAAGAGTATGGAGAAGGTGTTCAGAAGTACTTTTACATGGAGTATTTTTTGGAGACTGAGGTGCAGAAGGACCTTTGCACAGAACAGAGGTTGGAGACTGAGGTGCAGAAGGATTGTTACATAGAGCAGAGGTTGAAGACTGGGATGCAGAGGGACTGTTGTAGAGAGAAGAGGCTGAACACTGGAGTGTATAAGGACTGTTGCTGAAATCACAGGTTCAGATTTGGGTGCAGAAGGACTGTTGCAGAGAGCAGAGGTTGGAAACTGGGTTACAGTAGGACTGTTACAGAGGAAGAGGTTGGAAATTTGGTGCTGAAGGACTGTTGCAGAGAGCAGATGTTGGAGACTGGGATTCAGAAGGACTGTTGCAGAGAGCAGAGGTTGTAGACTGAGGTGCAGAAAGACTGTTACAATGAGCAGAGCTTGGAAATTGTGGTGCAGATGGTCTGATACAGTAAGCAGAGTTTGGAGACTGGGGTGCAGAAGGACTTTTGAAAAGAGCAGAGTTTGTAGAGGTGCAGAAGCACTGTTACAGAGTGCAGATGTTGAAGACTGGTGTGCAGAAGAACTGTTGCAGAGAGCAGAGGTAGGAGACTGAGATGCAGAAAGACTGTTACAGAGAGCAGAGTTTGGAGACTGGAGTGCAGAAGGACTGATACAGAGAGCAGAGATTGGAGATTGGGGTTCAGAAGGCCTGTTAAAGAGATCAGAGGTTGGAGACTGCATACAGAAGGGCTGTTACAGAGAGCAGAGTTTGGAGACTGAATTGAAGAAGAATATTACGTAGAGCAGATTTTGGATACTGCAGTGCAGAAGGATTGTTACAGAAAGTAGAGGGTGGCGACTGGGGTACAGTAGGATTATTGCAGAGAGCAGAGAATGGAGACTGGTGTGCAGAAGGATCCTTTCAGAGAGAAGAGGTCGGAGACTTGGGTGCAGAAGGAGGTTGCAGAAAGCAGATGTTGGAGACTGGGATGCAGAAGGATCGTAGCAGAGAGCAGCGATTGGAAACTGGTTTGCAGAAGGACTGTTACACAGAGCAGAGGTTGAAGTCTTGGGTCTAGAATTAACCTTACAGAGAGCAGATGTTGTAGACTGCAGTACAGAAGGACTGTTACAGAGAGCAGATGGTGGACACAAGGTTACAGAAGGACTATTGCAGAGAGCAGAGGTTGGAGAATGGGATTCAGAAGGACTGTTTCAGAGAGTAGATGTTAAAGACTGGGGTGCAGAAAAACTGTTGCAGAGAGCAGAATTTGGAGACTGGGTTGCAAAATAATTGTGGCAGGGAGCAGAGGTTGGAGCATGGGGTGAAGAAGAACTGTTACAGAGATCAGAGTTTGGAGATTGGTGTGCAGAAGGATCTTACAGAGTGCAGAGCCTGGAGAGTGGGGGGTAGAAGGACTGTTACAGAGAGCAGAGTTTGGAGACTGGGTGGCAAAAGGAACTTACATAGAGCAGTGTTTGGAGACTGGGGTGCAGAAGGATTTTTGCAGGGAGCAGAGGTTGGAGACTGACATGCTGAAGTACTCTAGTAGACAAGAGAGGTTGGAGAATGGGGTGCAGAATAACCGTTGCAGAGAGCAGATGTTGAAGACTGAGGTGCAGAAGGATTGTTACAGAGAGCAAAAGTTGGAGACTCGGGTGAAGAATGACTGTTACGGAGATCAGAGTTTGGAGATTGGGGTGCAGAATGACCTTTCATAGAGCAGATGTTGGAGACTGCGGTTCAGACGAACTGTTGCACAGAGTAGAGGTTTGAGACTGGGGTGCAGAAAGACTGTTACAAAGAGCAGAGTTTGTAGACAGGGTTTCAGAAGGATCTTACAGAGAACAGAGGTTGGAGACTGAGGTGGAATAGGACTGTTACAGAGAGCAGAGTTTGGAGACTGGGGTGCAGAAGGATCGTTGCAGAGAACCGAGTTTTCAGACTGAGGTGCAGAGGGACTTTTGGAAATTACAGAGGTTGGAGACTGGGGTGCAGAAGGACTGTTGCAGAGAGCAAAGGTTGGAGACTGGGGTTCAGTAGGACTTATACAGAAAGCAGAGGTTGGAGACTAGGGTGCAGAAGGACCGTTGCAGAGAGCAGAGTTCGGAGACTGCAATACAGAACTGTTACAGAAAGCAGAGGTTGGAGAATGGTTTATAGACGAATTTTTTCAGAGTGCAGATGTTGGAGACTGGGGTTCAGAAGAACTGTTGCACAGAGCAGAGTTTGGATACTGGGGTGCAGAAGAATTGTCGCAGAGAGAAGACTTTGGAGACTGAGGTGAAGAAAGAATGTTACAGAGAGCAAAGGGTTGAGTCTGGGGTGCAGAATTACTGATACAGAAAGCAGAGGTTAAAACTGGGGTGCAGAAGGACCGTTACAGAGAGCAGAGGTTGGAGACTGTGTTACAGAAGGACTGTTGCAGAGACCGGAGGTTAGAGAATGGGGTGCAGAAAGACTGTTATAGAGAGCAGAGGTTATAGAATGGGGTGCACAAGTAAGGTGGCAGAGTTCAGAGGTTGGAGACAGAAGTGCAGAAGGACTGTTACAGAGAGCATAGTGTGGAAACCCTGGTTCAGAAAGACTTACACAAAAAGCAGAGGTTTGAGACTGGGGTGCAGAATGCCGTTACAGAGAGCAGAGGTTGGAGACTGGGGTGCATAAGGATCGTTGCAGAGAGCAGAGGTTGGAGACACGGGTGCAGAACGACGGTTGCAGAGAGCAGAGCTTGGAGACGGAGGTACAGAAAAATAGTTACAGAGAGTAGAGGTTGGAGACTGGGGTGCAGAAGGATCGTTGAAAAGAGCAGAAGTTGGATACTTAGTTGCAGAAGAGTCATTGAAGACAGCAGAGGTTGAGACTGGGCTGCAGAAGGATCATTACAGAGAGAGGAGGTGGAAGACTGCGGTGCAGAAGGACTGTTACAGAGAGCACAGGTTGGAGACTGGGGTGCAGAAGGAATGTTGCAGAAAGCAGAGGTTGAAGACTGGGGTGCAGAAGAACTGTTGCAGAGAGCAGAGGTTGGAGACTGAGATGCAGAAGGACTGTTACACAGAGCAGACGTTGGAGACTCGGGTGAAGAATTATGATACAGAAAGCAGAGGTGTGAGACTGGGGTGCAGAAGGACCATTACAGAGAGCAGAGTTTGCAGACTGGCATGCAGAAGGACTGTTTAAGAGAGCAGAGTTTGGAGACTGGTGTGCATAAGCCTTGCAACAGAGAGCAGAGGTTGGAGACTGGGTTCCAAAAGGACTGTTATAGAGAGCAGAGTTTTGAGGCTGGGGTTGCAGAAGGATCTTACAGAGAGCAGTTGTTGGTGACTGTGGGGCAGAATGAATATTACAGAGAGCAGTGATTGGAGACTGGGGTGCAGAAGGATCATGCCGAGAGCAGAGGTTTCAGACTAAGGGCAGAAGGACTGAAGCAGAGAGCAGAGGTTGGAGACTGAGGTGCAGAAGGATTGTTACAAAAAGCAGAGGTTGAAAATTGGGGTAGAGGGACCGTTACAGAGAGCAGAGGTTGAAGACTGTGGTATAGAAAGACTGTATCAGAGAGCAGAGGTTGGAGAATATGGTGCAGAAGGACTGTTACGGAGAGCAGAGGTTGGAGACTGTGTTGCAGAAGGATTGTTACAGAAAGCAGAGGTTGGAGACTGGGGTGCAGAAGGACTGTTACACAAAGCAGAGGTTGAAGACTGGGGTGAAGAAGGACTGTTGCAGAGAGCAGAATTTGGAGACTGAGGTGCAGAAGGACTGTTGAGGAGAGGAGACTTTGGAGACTAAGGTGCAGAAGGATTGTTGCAGAGAGCAGAGGTTGGAGACTGAGGTGCAAAAAGAATGTTACAGAGAGCAGAGGTTGGAGACTGGGGTTCAGAAGGCCTGTAACGGAGAGCAGAGTGTGGAGAAGGGCTCTAGAATAACTGATACAGATCACAGAGTTTGGAGAATGGGTTGAAGAAGGATCTAACAGAGAGCAGATCTTGGGGACCCAGGTTCAGAAGGACTGTGACAGAGAGTAGAGGTTGCAGACTGAGGTACAAGAGGATCGTAGCAGAGACCAGCGTTTTAAGACTGAGGTGCAGAAGGACTGTTTCAGAGACCACAGGTTGGAGACTGGGGTGCAGTAGGACTGTTGCAGAGAGCAGAGTTTGGAGACTGGGGTGTAGAAGGCTTCTTATAAAAAACAGACTTTGGAGACTGGGGTGCAAAAGGCCTGTTACAGAGAGGAGAGTTGGGAGAAGGTGTGAAGAAGGACTGTTAGAGAGGGCAGAGTTGGGTATACTGGGTTGCAGAAGGATCTTACAGAGAGCAGATGTTGGAGACTGAAGTGTAGAATGATTGTTGCAGAGAGAAGAGTTTGGAGACTGGGGTGCAAAAGGCCTGTTACAGAGACCAGAGTTTGGAGACTGGGGTGCAGAATTCCTGTTAAAGAGAGCAGAGGTAGAAGACTGGCGTGCAGAAGGAATGTTATAGAGAGCAGAGTTAGGAGACTGGGTTGCAAAAGGATCTTACAGAGAGCAGAGTTTGGAGACTGAGGTGAAGGAGGACTGTTACAGAGAGCAGTGGTTGGAGACTGCGGTTCAGAAGGATCCTGCAGAGAGAAGAGGTTTCAGACTGAGGTGTAGATCGAGTATTACAGAGAGCAGAGGTTGGAGACTGAGGTGCAGAATGACTCTTACAGGGACCAAATTTGGGAGACTGTGTTTCAGAAGGATCTTATATAGAGCAGAGTTTGGAGACTGAGGTGCAGTAGGACTGTTACAGAGAGCAGATTTTGACGTCTTGGGTGCAGAAGGATTGTTGCAGAGAGCAAAATTTTCAGCCTGAGGTGCAGAAGGACTTTTGTAGAGAGCAGATGTTGGAGACTGGGGTGCAGAAGGTTTGTTGCAGATAGCAGAAGTTGAAGACTGCAGTACAGAAGGACTGTTCCAGAGAGCAGAGGTTGGAGACTAGGGTACACAAGGACGTTTTCAGAGAGCAGATGTTTGATACTGTTGTTCAGAAGGATTGTTTCAGAGAGCAGAAGTTGTAGAATGGGGTGCAAAAGGACAGAGAAAGAAAGCAGAGTTTGGAAACTGGAGTGCAAAAGGACCTTTACAGAGAGCAGAGTTTGGAGACTGCAGTACGGAAGGACTGTTACAGAGAGCAGAGTTTGGAGACTGTGGAGCAGAAGAAGTGTTGCAGAGTACAGAAGTTGGAGACTGGGGTGCAGCAGGACCATTGCAGAAAGCAGAGGTTTGAAAGTGGCGTGGAGAAGGAATGTTACAGAGAGCAGAGTTTGGAAACTGGGGTCGGAAAAATCTTTCAGACAGCAGAGGTTGGAGACTAGGGTTCAGAAGGATCGTTTCAGAGAGCAGAGTATGGACACTGGGGTGCAGAAGGACTGTTGCAGAGAGTAGATGTTGGAGACTGGGGTGCAGAAGAACTCTTTAGAGAGCAGATGTTGGACACTGGGGTGCAGAAAGCCTCTTTCATAGAGCAGAGGTTGAAGACTGAGGTGGAGAAGAACTGTTACAGAGAGCAGCATTTGGAGACTTGGCTGAAGAAGGACTGTTACACAGAGCACACGTTGCAGACTGGGGTGCAGAAGAAAATTTGCAGACAGCAGAGGTTGGAGACTGGGGTGCATAAGGACTGTTGCAGATAGCACAGTTTGGATATGAGGTGCAGAAAAACTGTTAAAGAGAGCAGAGATTGTAGACTGGGGTGCAGAAGGACTGATACAGAAAGCAGAGGTTGGAGACTGGGGTGCCGAAGGACCGTTACAGAGAGAAGAGTTTGGAGACTGCGGTACATAAGGATTGTTACAGAGACTAGGGGTTGGCGACTGGGGTGCAGAATGAGTGTTGAAAGAACAGAGTTTTGAGAATGAGGTGCAGTAGGACTGTTACAGAGAGCAGAGTTTTTAGACAAAGTTGCAGAAGGATCTTACAGAGAGCAGAGATTGTAGACCGAGGTGCAGCAGGACTGTTACAGAGTGCAGATGTTGACGACTGGGGTGCGGAAGAATTGTTATAGAGAACAGACCTTGGAGAGTGGGGTGCAGAAGGCCTGTTACAGAGAGGAGAGTTGGGAGAAGGCGTGCAGAAGAACTGTTATAGAGGGCAGTGTTTGGAGACTGGGTTGGAGAAGGAACATACAAAGAGCAGATGTTGGAGAGTCAGGTACAGAAGAACTGTTACAGAGAGTAGAGGTTGCAGACTGAGGCAAAAAAGGATTGTTACAGAGAGCAGATTTTGGAGACTGGGGTGCAGAAGCACTGTTGCACACACCAGAGGTTGGAGACTTGGGTGTAGAAGGACTGTTGCAGAAACCAGAAGTTGGAATCTGGGGTGCTGACGGACTGTTGTAGAGAGCAGATGTAGGAGACTGAGATGCAGAAGGACTGATACAGAGAGCAGAGTTTGGAGACTGGGGTGCAGAAGGGCTGTTACAGAGTGCAGAGTTTGGAGACTGGGTTGCATAAGGATCTTATGTAGAGCAGAGTTTGGAGTCTTAGGTTCAGAAGGACTGTTACATAGAGCAGAGTTTGGAGCCTGGGATGCAGAAGGATCATTGCAGAGAGTAGATATTGGACACTGGGGTGCAGAAGGACTGTTACACAGAGCAGAGGTTGAAGACTGAGGTGAAGAAGGACTGTTACAAAGAGAATATGTGGGAGACAGGCGTACTGGATTGATACAGAGCAGAAGGTGGAGACTCAGGTGCAGAAGGACAATTGCAAAGAGCAGAGGTTCGAGACTGAGGTGCAGAAGGACTGTAGTAGAGAGCAGAGGTTGGAGACTAAGGTGCACAGAGACAGTTACACAGAGCACAGATTGGAGAATGGGGTGCAGAAGGACTGATAGAGAAAGCAGAGTTTGGAGACTCGGGTGTAGACATACCCTTACACAGAGCAGAGGTTGGAGAATGCAGTACAGAAGGACTGTTATAGAGAGCAGAGTTCGGAGAATTGGGTGGAGAAGGACTGTTGCAGAGAGCAAATGTTGGAGACTGGGGTGCAAGAGGACTTTTGCAGAGAGCAGATGATGAAGACTGGGATGCAGAAGGACTTTTGAAGAGAGCAGATTTTGCAGACTGAGTTGCAGAAGGACTGTTACAGAGGGCAGAGTTCTGAGACTCTGGTGCAAAACGACTGATAAAGAAAGCACAGGTTGGATACTGGGGTTCATAAAGACCCTTACAGAGAATAGTGGATGGAGACTGCGGTACAGAAGAACTGTTACTGAGAGCAGAAGTTGGAGACTGGGGTGCAAAATAACTGATGTAGAGAACAGAGGTTGGAGACTGGGATGCTGAAGGATCGTTGGGGCTATCAGAGTATAGAGACTGGGGTGTAGAAGGACTCTTGCAGAGAGCAGAGTTTGGAGACTGGGGTGTAGAATTACTGTTTCAGAAAGCAGACATTGGAGACTGCGGTGCAGAAGGACTGTTGCATAAAGCAGGTGTTGGAGACTGAGATACAGAAGGACTGATAAAGAGAGCAGAGTATGGAGAATGGGGTGCAGAAGGATTATTTCAGAGAGCAGAGTTTTCAGACTGACTTACAGAAGAACTGTTGCAGAAAGCAGATTTTGGAGACTGGGTTTCAGAAGGACTGTTGCAGCGAGAAGAGATTTGAGACTAGGGTGCAGAAGGATCGTTGTACAGAGCAGAGGTTGGAGACTGGGGTGCAGAAGGAAGGTTGCAGAAAGCTGAGTTTGGAGATTGAGGTGAAGAAGGACTGTTAAGAGAGCAGAGGTTGGAGACAGGGGTGCAGAAGGACTGATACAGAAAGCAGAGGTTGGAGACTGGGGTGCAGATTGACTGTTGCAGAGACCAGAGTTTTGAGACTGGGGTGGAGAAGGACTGTTGCAGAGAGCAGATGTTGGAGACTTGGGTGCAGAAGGATTGTTGGTGCAAGCAGATTATGGAGACTGGGGTGTAGAAGGACTGTTTCAGAGAACAGAGGTTGAAGTCTGAGGTGCAAAAGAACCATTGCAGAAAGCAGAAGTTGGAGACTGTGTTTCAAAACGATCCTACAGAGAGCAGAGTTTGGAAACTGAGGAGCAGAAGGACTGTTGCAAAGAGCAGAGGTTGGAGATAGGGGCGGGAAGTACTTTTGCAGAGAACAGAGATTGGAGTCTGAGGTGCAGAAGGACTGTTACAGTGAGCAGAGGTTGGAGACTGGTGTGCTGAATGACTTATACATAACGCAGAGTTTGGAGACTCAGGTGCAGAAGGACTGTTACAGAGAGCAGAGATTGGACACTGAAGTACACAAGGACTGTTACAGTGAACAGAGGTTGAAGACTGTGGTGCAGAGGGATTTTTGCAGAGAGCAGAGGTTGCCGAGTGAGGTGCAGAACGACTGTTACAGAGAGCAGAGTTTGAAAACCGTGGTGCAGAAGGAGTGCTACAGAAAGCAGAGGTTGGAGACTCGGGTGTAGAAGGATTGTTGCAGAGAGCAGAGTTTGGAGACTGGGTTGGAGAAGGACTGTTGCAGACAGCAGATGTTGGAGACTAGGGTGCAGAAGGTATGGGACAGAGAGCAGAAATTAGAGAGTGGGGTGCTTATGGACTATTGCAAAGAGCAGAGTTTGCAGACTGAGGTGCAGAAGGACTGATACAAACAGCAGTGTTTCGAGAATGTGATGCAAAAAAACTGATACAGAAAGCAGAGGTTGGACAATGTGGTGCAGGAAAACCCTTACAGAGAAGAGAGTTTGGAGACTGCGGTACAGAAGGACTATTAGAGAGAGCAGAGGTTTTAGACTGGGGTGCACAATAACTATTGTAGAGATCAGATTTGAAGACAGTGGTGCAGAAGAACCATTGCTGAAAGCAGAGTTTGGAGACTGGGTTTCAGAAATATCTTACAGAGAGCTGAGTTTGGACACTGAGGTGCATAAGGACTGTTGCAGAGAACAGTGTTTGGAGTCTGAGGTGCAGAAGGACTGTTACAGAGAGCAGAGGTTGGAGACTGGGGTTCAGAATGACTTATACATAACGCAGAGTTTGGAGACTCAGGTGCAGAAGGTCCGTTACAGAGAGCAGAGATTGGAGACTGCAGTACAAAAGGCCTGTTACAGAGAGCAGAGGTTGAAGACTGGGGTGCAGAAGGATTGTTGCAGAGAGCAGAGTTTGCAGAGTGAGGTGCAGACGGACTGTTACAGAGAGCAGAGTTAGGAGACTGTGGTGTAGAAGCACTGATACAGAAAGCAGAGTTTGGAGACTGGGGTGCAGAAGCACTGATACAGAAAGCAGAGTTTGGAGACTGGGGTGAAGAAGGACCCTTACAGAGAACTGAGGTTGAAGACTGCCGTACAGAAGAACTGTTGTTGAGAATAAAGTTGGAGACTGGTATGCAGAGGGACCATTGCAGAGAGCAGAGGTTGAAGACTAGGGTGCAGAAGGAATGTTACAGGAAACAGAGTTTGGAAACTGGGGAACAGAAGGATCTTAAAAAGAGCAGAGTTTGGAGACTGGGTTACAGAGAGACTGTTGCAGAGCAGACGTTGGAAAATGGGGTGCAGAAGGATCATTGCAGAGAGCAGATTATGGAGATGGGGGTATAGAAGGACTGTCCTAGAGAGCAGAGTTTGGAGACTGGTGTGTAGAAGGACTGTTGCAGAAAGCAGTTGTTTTGAGACTGAGGTGCAGAAGGACTGTTTCAGAGAGCAGAGTTTTGAAACAGGCGTGCAGAAGGACTGATACAGAGAGCAGAGATTGAGTCTGAGGTGCAGAAGGAATGTTACCGAGAGCAGTGGTTGGAGACTTGGGTGCAGAAAGACTGATACCGAAAGCAGAGGTGAGAGACTGGGGTCCAGAAGGACCGTTAGAAAGAGCAGAGTTTGGAGACTGCAGTACAGAAGGACTGTTACAGAGAGCAGATGTTGCAGACTGTGGTGCAGAAGGACTGTTGCAGAGAACAGAAGTTGGACACTGGGGTGCAAAAGGACCGTTGCTTAGAGCAGAGGTTAAAGACTAATGTGCAGAAAAATTGTTACAGAGAGTATAGTTTTGGAGACTTGGGTGCAGATGGACTGTTACAGAGAGAAGAGTTTGGAGACTTGGGTGCAGAAGGATCTTTCAGAGATCTTAGGTCGGGGACTGGGGTACAGAAGGACTTTTGCGGAGAGCAGAGTTTGGAGACTGGGTTGCATAAAAACCGTTGCTGAGAGCAGAGGTTGATGAATGGGGTGCAGAAGGACTGTTACAGAGAGCAGATTTTGGAGACTGGGTTGTAGAAGTTTCTTTCAGAGAGCAGGGTTTGGATACTGAGGTGCAGAATGACTGTTACAGAGAGCAGAGGTTGGAGAGTGGGGTGCAGTAGGACTGTTTAAGAGAGCAGAGAAGAGGTTTGGAGACTGGGGTATAGAAGGACTGTTGAAGAGAGCACATGTTGGAGATTGGGGTGCAAAAAGACTGTTGCAGAGAGCAAAGGTTAGAGACTGGGGTGCAGAAGGACTGATACGGAGAGCAGAGTTTGGAGACTGGGTTTTAGAAGGCCTGTTACAGAGAGCAGAGGTTTGAGACTGGGTTGCAGAAGGCCTGTTACAGAGAGCAGAGGTTGCAGACTGGGTGCAGAAGGGCTGTTACAGAGAGAAGAGTTTGGAGACTGGTGTGCAGAAGGACGGTTGCAGAGAGCAGAAGTTGGAGATTGAGGTGCAGAAGGATCGTTACAGAGAGCAGAGTTTTGAGACTGGGGTGCAGAAGGACTTTTACAGAGAGCACAGGTAGGAGACTGGGGTGCAGAAGGAATGTTGCAGAGAGTAGAGGTTGAAGATTGGGGTGCAGGAGGACTTTTGCAGAAAGCAGAGGTTGGAGACTGAGGTGCAGAAAGACTGTTAAAGAGAGCAGATATTGGAGACTGGGGTGCAGAAGGACTGTTGCAGCGAGTAGAGGTTAGAGACAGGATGCCGAAGGATTGTTGCAGAGAGCAGAGGTTGAAGACTGGGGTGCAGAAGGACAGATACAGGGAGCAGATGTTGGAAACTGGGGTTAAGAATGCCTGGTACAAAGAGCAGAGTTTGGAGACTGGGGTGCACGAGGACTGTTACAGAGAGTAGAGTTTTGAGACTGGGTTGCAGAAGGATCTTACAAAGAGAAGAGGTTGGAGACTGAGGTGCACAAGCACTGTTACAAAGAGTAGAGTTTGGAGACTGAGGTGCAGAAGGATCGTTTCAGAGAGCAGAGCTTGGAGACTGAGGTGCAGAAGGATTTATACGGAGAGTAGAGGTTGGAGACTGGGGTGCAGAAGGACTATTGCAGAGAGCAGAGGTTTTAGACTTGCGTGTAGAAGGACTTTTGCAGAGAGAAGAGGTAGGAGATTGGGGTTTAGAAGTACTGTAGAAGAGAGCAGAGGTTGGAGACTAAGGTGCAGAAGGACAGTTACACAGAACAGTGTTTGGAGACTCAGGTGCAGAAGGACTCTTACAGAGAGCAGTGGTTGGAGACTGCAGTACAGAAGGACTGTTACAGAGAACAGAAGTTGGAGACTGGTGTGGAGAAGAACTGTTGCAGAGAGTAGATTTTGGAGACTGTGGCGCAGAAAAACTGATGCAGAGAACAGAGGTTGGAGACTGGGGTGCAGAAACAACTTTGAAGAGCGCTGAGGTTGGAGACTGGGCTGCAGAAGTATCTTACAGTGAGAAGAGGTTGGAGTTTGGGATGCAGAAGGACTGTGGCAGAGAGCAGACGTTGGAGACTGGGGTGCAGAAGGATTATTGCAGAGAGCAGAGGTTGGAGACTGTGGTGCAGAAGGACTGTTGCAGAGAGCAGAGGTTGGAGTCTGGGTTGTAGAAGTTTCTTTCAGAGAGCAGAGTTAGGTGACTGAGGTGCAGAAGGACTGTTACAGAGAGCAGAGTTTAGAGAGTGGGGGTGCAGTAGGACTGTTTAAGAGAGCAGAGAAGAGTTTGGAGACTGGGGTGTAGAAGGACTGTTGAAGAGAGCACATGTTGGAGATTGGGGTGCAAAAAGACTGTTGCAGAGAGCAGAGGTTAAAGACTGGGTGTAGAAGGACTGTTACAGTGTGCAGATGTTTGAGACTGAGATGACGAAGGATCATTGAAGAAAGCAGAAGTTGGAGACTGAGGTGCAGAAAGATCGTTGCAGAGAGCAGAGGTTAGAGACTGGGGAGCAAAAGCATCGTTACAGAAAGCAGAGATTTTTAGATTGGGGTGAAGAAGGACTTTTACAGAGAGCACAGGTAGGAGACTGGGGAGCAGAAGGAATGATGCAGAGAGCAGAGGTTGGAGACTGGGATGCAGGAGGACTTTTGCAGAAAGCAGAGGTTGAAGAGTGAGGTGCAGAAAGACTGTTAAAGAGAGCAGATATTGGAGACTGGGGTGCAGAACGACTTATAGAGAAAACAGATGTTGGACACTGGGGTGCAGATGGATGGATAAAGAGAGCAGAGGTTGGAGACCCGGTACAGAAGGACTGCTATAGAGAGAAGAGTTTGGACACTGGGATTCAGAATGACTGTTGCAGAGAACAGAAGTTGGAGACTGGGGTGCAGAAGGACTGTCGCAGAGAGCAGAGCTTTGAGACAGGGGTGCACAAGCATCGTTGCAGAGAGTAGCTGTTGAAGACTGGGGTGAAGAATTCCTCTTACAGAGAGCAGTGGTTTGAGACTGGGGTGCAGAATGCCTGTTACAGAGAGAAGAGATTGGAGACTGGGGTGTAGAATGTCTTTCAGTGAGTAGAGATTGTGGAGTAAGTTTAAAAGGGTCTTACAGAAAGCAGAGGTTGGAGACTGAGGTACAGAAGGACTGTTACAGAGAGTTTGAAGACTGGGTGCAGAATGATTGTTTCAGAGAGCAGAGTTTTCACACTGAGGTACAGAAGAACAGTTGCAGAGATAAGATGTTGGAGACTGGGGTTCACAAGTACTGTTGCAGCGAGCAGAGTTTTGAGACTGGGGTGCCAAAGGATCTTTGCAGTGAAAAGAGGTTGGAGTCTGGAATGCAGAAAGACTGTGGCAGAGAGCAGACGTTGGAGACTGGGGTGCAGAAGGATTACTGCAGAGAGCTTAGGTTGGAGACTGGGGTGCAGAAGGACTGTTGCAGAGAGCAGAGGTTGGAGACTGAGGTGCAGAAGGACTGTTACAAAGAGCAGATTTTGGAGACTGTGGTGCAGGACTGATACAGAAAACAGACGTTGGAGACTGGGGTACAGAATGATTGTTGCAGACAGCAGAGGTTGGAGACTGGGTTGCAGAAAGACTGTTGCATAGAGTAGAGGTTGGAGACTTAGGTGCAGTAGGACTGTTACAGAGAGCAGAGGTTGGAGACTGTGATGCAGAAAGACTGATACAGTAAGCAGTGTTTGGAGACTGGTGTACAGAAGGACCATTACAGAGAGGAGAGGTTGTAGACTGAGGTACAGAAGGACTGTTTCAGAGAGCAGAGTTCGGAGACTGGGATGCAGAAGGACTGTTGCAGAGAACAGAAGTTGGAGACTGGGGTGCAGAAGAATCGTGGCAGAGAGCAGAGTATTCAGACTGAGGTGCAGAAGGACTAATGTAGAGAGCAGTTGTTGGAGACTGGGGTGCATAATGACTGTTGCAGAGAGCAGAGGTTGGAGACTTCTGTGCAGATGGACTTTTCCAAAGAGTAGATGTTGGAGACTGGTTGCAGACTACTACAGAGAGCAGAGATTGGAGATTGGTTTGCAAAAGGTTTTTACAGAGAGTAGAGTTTGGAGACTGAGATGCAGAAGGACTTTAACAGAGTGTTGAGTTTGAAGACTGAGGTGCAGAAGGATAATTGCAGATAGAATAGGTTGAAGACTGAGGTGAAGAATGACTGTTAAAGAGAGCAGCGGTTGGAGACTGAGTTGCAGAAGGACTGATACAGAAAGCAGAGTTTTTATACTGTGGTGCTGATGGACCATTATAGAGAGCAGAGTTTGAAGACTACGGTGCAGAAGAACTGTTACAGAGAAAAGAGTTTGGAGACTGGGGTTCAGAAGAACTGTTGCAGGGAACAGAGTTTGGTGACTGAGGTTCAAATGACCTTTGAAGATAGCAGAGGTTGAAGACTAGGGTGCAGAAAAATCTTACAGAGAGCAGAGGCTGGAGACTGGGGTGCAGAAGGATTGTTGCAGAGAGAAGAGGATAGAGACTGAGGTGGAGAAGTACTGTTACAGAAAACAGAGGTTGGAGACTGTGGTTCAGGACTGATACAGAAAGCAGACTGTGGAGACTGGGGTGCAGAAGGACCGTTACAAAGAGCAGAGATTGGAGACTGGGGTACAAAAGTACTTTTACAGAGAGCAGAGATTTGATACTTGGGAGCGGAAAGACTAGAGGTTTAAGACAGGGTTGCAGAAGGACCATTGCAGAGAGCAGAGGTTGGAGACTGATGTGCAGAAGGATTGTAACAGAGAGTAGAGTTTGGAGACTGAGGTACATAAGCATATTACAGCAAGCAGAGGTTGGAGACTGTGATGAAGAAGGACTGCTGCAGAGAGCAGAATTTGGAGACTGGGGTGCAGAAGGATTGTTACAGAGAGCAGAATTCGGATACTGGGGTGCAGAAGTACTTTTGCATAGATCAGAAGTTGGAGATTTGGGTGCAGAAGGAACTGTTGGAGAGAGCAGAGTTTGGATACTGATGTGCAGAAGGACTATTATGGAGAGCAGAGGATTGAGACAGGGATGCACAAGGAATGATATAGAAAGCAGAGGTTGAAGACTGGGGTACAGGAGGACTATTACAGAGAGCGGAGTTTGGAGTCTCCAGTACAGAAGGACTGTTACAGAGAGCAGAGTTTGGAGACTGGGGTGTAGAGGGAATGTTGCAGAGAGTAGATGATGGAGACTGGGTTCCACAAGGACTGTAGCAGAGAGCAGATATTTGAGACTAAGTTTCAGAAGGACAGTTACACAGAACAAAGTTTGGAGACTGGGGTGGAGAAGGACTGATACAGAAAGCAGAGGTTGGAGATTTAAATTCAGAAATACCCTTACAGAGAGCAGAGTTTGGAGACTTGGGTGGAGAATGACTGTTGCAGATAGCAGATGTTGGAGACTGGGGTGCAGAAGGACTGTTGCAGAGAGCAGAGGATGGAGACTGGGGTGCAGAAAAACTCTTACAGAGAGCAGAGGTTGCAGACTGAGTTGCAGAAGGACTCTTACAGAGGGAAAAGTTTGGAGACTGTGGTGGAAAACGACTGATACAGAAAGCAGAGGTTGGATACTGGGGTCATAAGGACCCTTAAAAAGAACAGAGGTCGGAGACTGCGGTACAGAAGGACTGGTACAGAGAGCAAAGGTTGGAGACTGGCATGCAAAAGAACTGATGTAGAGAACAGAGGTTAGAGACTGGGGTCCAGAAGGGTCGTTGGAGACTGGGGTATATAAGGACTGTTGCAGAGAGCCGAGGTTGAAGACTGGGGTATAGAAGGACTGTTGCAGAGAGCAGACGTTGGAGACCGGGGTGCAAAAGAATCGTTTGGGCGAGCAGAGTATGGAGACTTCGGTGTAGAAGGACTGTTGCAGAGAGCAGAGGTTTGAGACTGGGGTGTCTAAGGACTGTTTCACAGAGCAGATGTTGGAGACTTGGGTGCAGAAGGACTGTTGCATAGAGCAGAGATTGGAGACTGAGGTACAGAAGAGCTGTTACAGAGAGTAGAGGTTGGAGACTGGGGTGAAGATGGACTATTGCAGAGAGTAGAGTTTTCAGACTGAGGTACAGAAGAACTGAGGCAGAGAGCAGATGTTGGAGACTGGGGTTCACAAAAACTGTTGCAGCGAGCAGAGTTTTGAGACTGGAGTGCCAAAGGATCTTTGCAGAGAGCAGAGGTTAGAGACTGAGGTGCAGAAGGATCGTTGCGGAGAGCAGAAGTTCGAGACTGGTGTGCAGAAGGATCATTACAAAGAGCAGAGTTTGGAGCCTGGGGTGCAGAAGAAATGTTGCAGAAAGCAGAGGTTAGAGACTTGGGTGAGGAAGGACTGTTGCAGAAATCGGAGGTTGGAGACTGAGATGCAGAAGGACTGATAGAGAAAGCAGATGTTGGATACTGGGGTGCAGAAGTACCGTTACAGAGAGCAGAGGTTAAAGACTGGGGTGCAGTAGGACGGTTAGAGAGAGCAGACGTTAGATACTGGGTTTAAGAAGGATATTACAGAGAAAAGCGTTTGGAGACTGAGGTGCAGAAGGACTTTTACAGAGAGCGGAGGTTCGAGACTGAGGTGCAGAAGGATCGTTACAAAGAGCAGAGGTTGGAGACTGGGGTACAGACGGACTTTTACAGAGAGCACAGGTTTGATACTGGGGAGCAGAAGGAATGTTGCAGAGAGAAGAGGTAGGAGACTGAGGTGCAGAAGGACTGTTGCTTAAAGCAGACGTTGGCGATTGAGGTGCCATAGGACAGTTACAGAGAGCAGAGTTTTCAGACTGAGGTACAGAAGAAATTTTGCAGAGAGCAGATGTTGTAGACTTGGTTGCACAAGGACTGTTGCAGCGAACAGAGTTTGGAGACTGGGGTGCAAAAGGATAGTTGTAGAGAGCAGACGTTGGAGACTGGTGTGCAGATGGACTGATAAAGAGAGCAGAGGTTGGAGACTGGGGTGATTAAGGACTGTTAAAGAGAGAAGAGTTTGGACACTGGGTTGCAGAAGGATCTTATAGAGAGCAGAGATTGGAGACTGAGGTGAAGAAGCACTGTTACAGAGAGTAGAAGTTGAAGACTGAGGTGCAGAAGGACCCTTGTAGAGAGCAGAGATTGGAGACTGAGGTGCAGAAGGACTGTTGCAGAGAGCAGAGTTTTTAGACTGCCATGTAGAAGAACTGTTGCAGAGAGCAGAGGTTGGAGACTGAGGTGCAGAAGGACTGTTATAGAGAGCAGAGTTTGGAGACTGATGTGCAGAAGGACTGATACAGAAAGCAGATATTGGAGTCTGGGGGTACAGAAAGACCGTTACAGAGAGCAGAGTTTGGATTCTGCATTACAGGAGAACTGTTACAGAGAACAGAGGTTGGAGACGGGGGTGCAGAAGGACTGTAAACAAGAGCAGATGTTTGTAAGTAGGGGGCCGAAGGACTGTTGCAGAGAACAGAGGTTGGAGACAGCGGTGCAGAAGGATCTTACAGAGAGCAGAATTTGTAGACTGAGGTGCAGAAGGACTGTTCTGGAGATCAGAGGTTGGAGACTGGGTGCAGTCGGATCATTGCAGAGAGCAGAGTTTAAATACTGGGGTGCAGAAGGATCGTTACAGAGAGCAGAGTTTGGAGACTGGGGTGCAATAGGCCTGCTTATGGAGCGCAGATTTGTAGACTGGCATACAGAAGGCCTGTTACAGAGAGGACAGGTTGGAGAATGGGGTGCATAAGGACAGTTACAGAGAGCAGAGTGTTAACTGGGTTGCTGAAGGATCTTACAGAGAGCAGAGGTTGGAGACTAAGGTGCAGGTGGATTGTTACAGAGAGCAGTGGTTGAAAACTGGGGTGCAGAAGGATTGTGGAGAGCAGAGGTTTCAGACTGAGGTGCATAAGTACTGTTACAGAGAGCCGAGGTTGGAGATTGAGGTGTAGAAGGACTGAACGGAGAGCAGAGATTAGAGACTGAGGTGCAGAAGGACTTTTACAGAAAGCAGAGGTTGGAAATTGGGGTGCAGATGGACCGTTACAGAGAGCAGAGGTTGGAGACTATGGTATAGAAGGACTGTTACAGAGAGCAGAGATGGGAGACTTGGGTGCAGAAGGACTGTTACAGAAAGCACAGGTTGGAGACTGAGGTGCAGAAGGATAGACACAGAGAGCAGAGGTTGGAGACTGGGATTCAGAAGGACTGATACAGAAAGCAGAGGTTGGAGACTGGGGTGCAGAAGGACCGTTACAGAGAGCAGAGTTTGGTGACTGAGGTAGAGAAGGAATGTTACAGAGAGCAGATACTGGATACTAGGGAGCAGAAAGACTGTTGCAGAGAACAGAGTTTGAAGACAGGGGTGCCTCAGGACCCTTGCAGAAAGCAGAGGTTGGCGACTGGGGTCTAGAAGGAATGTTAGAGAGCTGAGTTAGGAGACTGTAGTGCAGAAAGATCTTACAGAGAGCACAGGTTGGAGACTGTGGTGCAGAAGGACTGTTGCAGAGAGCAGAAGTTGGAGACTGGGGTCCAGAAAGATCGTTGCAGAGAGCAGAGTTTGAAGACTGGGGTGCAGAAGGTTGTTACAGAGAGCAGATTTTGGTGACTGAGGTGCAGAAAGACTGTTACAGAGAGCAGATGTTGGAGACTGGGGTGCAGAAGAACTGTTGCAGAGAGAAGAGGTTGGAGACTGAGGTGTAGAAGAACTGTTAGAGAGAGTAGAGGTAAGAGACTAGAGTTGAGATGGATCTTACAGAGAGCAGAGGTTGGAGACTGAGGTGCAGAAGGATTGTAACAGACACCTGAGTTAGGAGACTGGGGTGAAGGAGATTCGTTGCAGACAGCAGAGTTTTAAGACTGTAATCCATAAGGACTGTTGCAGAGACCAGATGTGTGAGAGTGGGGTGTAGAAGGACTGTTGCAGAGAGCATAGTATGGAAATTGTGGTGCAGAAGTACCGTTAAAGTGAGCAGAGTTTGGAGACTGCAGTTTAGGACTGTTACTGAGAGCAGAGGTTGGCGACTGGGATGCAAAAGGACTGTTACAGAGAGCACAAGTTGGAGACTGAGGTGCAGAAGGATGGATACAGAGAACAGAGGTTGAATACTGGGGTGCAGACAGGCTGATACAGAAAGCAGAGTTTGGAGACTGGGGTGTAGAAGAACCGAAACTGAGAGCACTGGTTGGACACTGCGGTACAGAAGGACTATTACAGAGAGCAGATCTCAGAGACTGGGGAGAAGAAAGACTGTTGCAGAGAGAAAAAGTTGGAGAATGAGGTGCAGAATGACTGTTGTAGAAAGCTGAGTTTGGAGACTGGGGTGCAGAAAAACTGTTACAGAGAGCAGAGGTTGGAGACTGGGGTTCAGATGGATCTTACAGAGAGCAGAGTTTAGAGACTGGAATGCAAAAGGACTGTTGCAGAGAGCAGAAGTTGGAGACTGAGGTGGAGAAAAATCGTTGCACAGAGAAGAGATTGGAGACTGGGGTACAGAAGGCCTGTTACACAGAGCAGAGTTTCGTAACTGGGTCGCAGAAGTTCTTTTAAAGAGAGCAGAGGTTGGAGACTGTTGTGCAGAAGGACTGTTGCAGAGAGCAGATGTTGGTAACTAGGGTCCAGAAGAACTGTTGTAGAAAGCTGAGTTTGGAGACTGGGGTGCAGAACGACCATTACAGAGAGCAGAGTTTGGATACTGCAGTACAGGAGGACTGTTACAGAGAGCAGGGGTTGAAGACTGGGGTGCAGAAGTACTGTAGCAGAGAGCAGATGTTGGTAACTAGGGTGCAGAAGGACTTTTGCAGAGAGCAGAGTTTGGAGACTGGGGTGCAGAATGACTCTTGCGGAGAGCAGAGGTTGGAGACTGGGGTGCAGAAGGACTGTTACACAGAGCAGAGGTTGGAGACAGGGGAGCAGTAGGATCTTACAGAGAGCAGAATTTGGAGACTGAGGAGCAGAAGGACTTTAGCAGAGATCAGAGGTTGGAGACTGGGGTGCAGTAGGATAATGCAGAAAGCAAAGGTTCGAGACTTGGGTGCAGAAGGATAGTTTAAGAGAGCATAGGATAGAAACTGGGGTGCAGAAGGCCATCTATAGAGAGCAGAGTTTTGAGACTGGCGTGCAGAAGGCCTGTTACAGAGAGGAGAGGTTGGAGACTGGGGTGCAGAAGGACTGTTACAGAGAGCAGAGGTTGGAGACTGGGGTGCAGTAGGATAATGCAGAGAGCAAAGGTTCGAGACTTGGGTGCAGAAGGATAGTTTAAGAGAGCATAGGATATAAACTGGGGTGCAGAAGGCCATCTATAGAGAGCAGAGTTTTGAGACTGGCGTGCAGAAGGCCTGTTACAGAGAGGAGAGGTTGGAGACTGGGGTGCAGAAGGACTGTTACAGAGAGCAGAGGTTGGAGACTGGGGTTCAGATGGATCGTACAGAGAGCAGAGTTTAGAAACAGGGTGCAAAAGGACTGTTGCAGAGAGCAGAAGTTGGAGACTGAGGTGGAGAAAAATCGTTGCACAGGAAGAGGTTGGACACTGGGGTGCAGAAAGCCTGTTACACAGAGCAGAGTTTGGAGACTGGGTGGCAGAAGTTCTGTTAAAGAGAGCAGAGGTTGGAGACTGTTGTGCGGAAGGACTGTTAAAGAGTGCCGAGTTTAAAGACTGGTTTTGCAGAATGATGAAACAGAGAACAGAGTTGGGAGACTGAGGTGCAGAAGGACTGTTACAGAGAGCAGAGGTAGGAGACTGGGGTGCAGAAGGTTCGTTGCAGAGAGCAGTGTTTTCAGACTGAGGTGCAGAAGAACTGTTGAAGAGAGCAGATATTGGAGACCGGGGTGCGGAAGGTCTGTTGCAGAGAGCAGATGTTGGTAACTAGGGTGTAGAAGGACTGTTGTAGAGAGCAGAGTTTGGATACTGGGATGCAGAAGGACTGTTGCAGAGAGCACAGGTTGGAGACTGAAGTGCGGAAGTCTTGTTACAGAGAGCAGAGTTTGGAGACTCGGGTGCAGAAAAACTGTTACAGAGAGCAGAGTTTGGAAACAGGGGTGCAGAAGGATCTTACAGAGAGCAGAGGTTGGAGACTGAGGTGCAGAAAAACTGTTGCAGAGATCAGTGGTCGGAGACTGGGGTGCAGTAGGATCATTTCAGAGAGCAGAAGTTGGAAACTGGCGTGCAGAAGGTTCGTTGCAGAGAGCAGAGTTTTCAGACTGAGGTGCAGAAGAACTGTTGAAGAGAGCAGATGTTGGAGACTGGGGTGCCGAAGGTCGGTTGCAGAGAGCAGATATTGGTAACTAGGGTGTAGAAGGACTGTTGTAGAGAGCAGAGTTTGGAGACTGGGATGCAGAAAGACTGTTGCAGAGAGCACAGGTTGGAGACTGAGGTGCGGAAGTTTGTTAGAGAAAGCAGAGTTTGGAGACTCGGGTGCAGAAGAACTGTTACAGAGAGCAGAGTTTGGAGACTCGGGTGCAGAAGGATCTTACAGAGAGCAGAGGTTGGAGACTGAGGTGCAGAAGAACTGTTGCAGAGATCAGAGGTCGGAGACTGGGGTGCAGTAGGATCATTTCAGAGAGCAGAGGTTGGAGACTGGGGTACAGAAGGATCGTTTCAGAGAGCAGCGGTTGGAGACTGGGATGTAGAAGGCCTGCTACAGAGAGCAGAGTTTGGAGACTGGCGTGCAGAAGGCCTGTTACAAAGAGGAGAGTTTGGACACTGGGTTGCTGAAGGATCTTTGGAGACTGAGGTGCAGAAGGACTGTTTCAGTGATGAGAGGTTGAAGACTGGGGTGCAGTAGGATCATTGCAGAGAGCAAATGTTGGAGACAGGGGTGCAAAATGATCCTTGCATTGAATAGTTTGAAGACTGGCATGCCGAAGGCCTGTTACTGAGAGGAGAGGTTTGAGACTGGGGTGCAGAAGGACTGTTATAGAGAGCAGTGTTTTCAGACTGGGTTGCTGAAGGATCTTACAGAGAGCAGAGGTTGGAGACTGAGGTGTAGCTTGACTATTAAAGAGAGCAGTGGTTGAAGACTTGGTGCAAAATGATCGTGCATAGAGCAGAGGTTTCAGACTGAGGTTCAGAAGGACTGTTACAGAGAACAGAGGTTGGAGACTGTGGTATAGGACTGTTATTGTTAGCAGAGTTTGGAGACTGGGGTGCAGAAGGACTCTTACATAGAGCATAGTTTGGAGACTGATGTGCAGAAGGATAGACACAGAGAACAGTTTTTGGAGACTGGGGTTCAGGCAGACTGATACAGAAAGCAGAAGTTGGAGACTAGGGTGTAGAAGGACTGTAACAAAGAGCAGAGGTTGGAGACTGTGGTTCAGAAGGACTGTTACAGAGAGCTGACATCAGAGACTGGGGAGCAGAAGGACTGTTGAAGAGGACAGAGGATGGAGTCTGGGTGGAGAAGGAATGTTACAGAGAGCAGAGTTTGGAAACTGGAGTGCAGAAGGATCATACAGAGAGCAGAGGTTGGAGAATGTGGTGCAGAAGGACTGTTGCAGAGAGCAGAGGTTTGAGACTGGGGTCCAGAAGGATCGTTGGAGAGAGCAGAGGTTGGAGACTGGGGTGCAGAAGCACTGTTGCAGAGAGCAGATGTTGAAGACTGGAGTGCAGAAGGACTTTTGCAGAGAGCAGATTTTAGAGACTGGGGTGCAGAAGGACTTTTACATAGAGCAGAGGTTGGAGACTGAGGTGCAGAAGGAATGTTACAGAGAACAGAGTTCGGAGACTTGGGTGCAGAAGGACTGTTACAGAGAGCATAGGTTGGAGACTGGGTTCAGTTGGATCTTAGAGAGCAGAGAATGGAGACTGGGGTTTAATAGGAGTGTTGCAGAGAGCAGATGTTGGAGACTGGGGTGGAGAAGAATCGTTGCAGATAGAAGAGGTTGGAGACTGGGGTGTAGAAGTCCTGTTACAGAGAGCAGAAGTTGGAGACTGGGTTGCAGAAGTGCTGTTGCAGAGAGCAGAATTTGGAGACTGTTGTGCAGAAGGACAGATAAAAAGTGCAGAGTTTAAAGACTGGGTTTAAGAAGGATCTTACAAAGAGCAGAGTTGAGAGACTGAGGTTCAGAATGACTGTTACAGAGAGCCGAGGTATGAGACTGGGGTTCAGAAGGGTCGTTGCAGAGAGCAGAGTATTCAGACTGAGGTGCAGAAGAACTGTGGCAGACAGCAGATTTTGGAGACTGGGGTGCAGAAGGACTGTTGCAGAGAGCAGATGTTGGTAACCAGTGTGCAGAAGAACTCTTGAAGAGAGAAAAGGTTGGAGACTGGGGTGCAGAAGGACTGTTGCAGAGAGCAGAGGTTGGATACAGGGGTGTAGAAGCATTTTACAGAGAGCAGAATTTGGAGACTGAGGTGCATATAGTCTGTTGTAGAGAGCAGATTTGGGAGACTGGGGTGCAGAAGGCCTGTTACAGAGAGGAGAGGTTGGAGACTGGGGTGCAGAAGGACTGTTATAGAGAGCAGAATTTGGAGACTGGGTTGCTGAAGGATCTTACGGAGAGAAGAGGTTGAAGACTGATGTGCAGGTGGACTGTTACAGAGAGCAGTGGTTGGAGACTGAGGTGCAAAAGGACTGTACAGAGAGCAGAGTTTGAAGACTGAAGTATAGAAGTACTGTTGCAGAGAGCAGAGTTTGGAGACTTGGGTGCAGAAGGTCTTTTGAAGAGAGCAGAGATTGGAGACTGAGTTTCAGAAGTCCTGTTACATAGAGCAGAGGTTGGAGAGTGGGGTGCAGAAGGATCGATACAAGCAGCAGAGATTGAAGACAGGGGTGCAGAAGGATCTGAGAGAGAGCAGATGTTGGAGACTGAGGTGCAGATGGACTTTTTCAGAGAATAGAGGTTGGAAACTGGGGTGCAGAAGGATCATTGCAGAGAGCAGACTTTGGAGACTGGGGTGCAGATGTCCTGGTACAGAGAGGAGATGTTGGAGACTGGGGTGCAGAAGGACTGTTATAAAGAGCAGTGTTTGGAGACTGGGTTTATGAAGGATCTTACATAGAGCAGAGGTTGGAGACTGAGGTGTAGCTTGACTGTTAAAGAGAGCAGTGGTTTAAGACTGGGTGCAAAAGGATCCTGCACAGAGAAGAGGTTTCACACTGAGGTGCAGAAGGACTTTTACAGAGAACAGAGGTTGGAGACTGAGGTGTAGAATGAGTGTTACAGAGAGCAGAGGTTGGATACTAAGGTGAAGAAAGACTGTTACAGGAAGCAGAATTTGGAAATTGGGTTGCAGATGGACTTTTACAGAGAGCAGAGTTTGGAGACTGCGATATAGGATTGTTATCGCGAGCAGATGTTGGAGACTGGGGTGCAGAAGGACTCTTACATAGAGCACAGGTTGGAGACTAAGGTGCAGAAGGATAAATACAGAGAACAGAGGTTTGAGACTGAGGTTCAGAAGGACTGATACAGAAAGCAGAGTTTGGAGACTGGGGTGCTGAAAGACCGTTACGCAGAGTAGAAGTTGGAGACTGGGGAGCAGAAGGACTGTTGCAGAGGACAGAGTTTGGAGACCGGGGTGCCGCAGGACACTTGCAGAAAGCAGAGGTTAAAAACTGGGGTAGAGAAGGAATGTTACAGAGAGCAGAGTTTAAAAACTGGAGTGCAGAAAGATCTTACAAAGAGCAGAGTTTGGAGACTGTTGTGCAGAAGGATTGTTACAGAGAGCAGAGGTTGGAGAATGTGGTTTAGAAGGATCGTTGCAGAGAGAAGAGTTTGGAGACTGGGGTGCAGAAGGACTGTTGCAGAGAGGAGAGGTTTGAGACTGGTGTGCAGAAGGACTGTTATAGAGAGCAGAGTTTAGAGACTGGAGTGCAGAAGGAGTGTTGCAGAGAGCAAAGTTTGGAGACTGGTGTGCAGAAGGAATGTTGCAGAGATCAGAGTTTGGAGTCTCATGTGCAAAAAGAATCTTAAAGAGAGCAGAGTTTAGAGACTGGGGTGCAGAAGGACTGTTACAGAGAGCAGAGGTTGGAGACTGTGGTGCTGAAAGACTGTTGAAGAGAGCAGACTTTGGAGACTGGGGTTCAGATTGGTCTTAAAGAGAACAGAAATTAAAGACTGAGGTGCAGAAGGACTGTTGCAGAGATCAGAGGTTGGAGACTCCGGTGCAGTAGGATCATTGCAGAGAGTAGTGGTTGAAGACTGGGGTGCAGAAGGATCCTTAGAGAGAGCAGATTTTGAACACTGGGGTGCAGAAGGCCTGCTACAGAGAGCAGAGTTTGGAAACTGGAATGCAGAAGGATCTTACAAAGAGCAGATTTTGAGGACTGTGGTGGAGAATGACTGTTGCAGAGAGCAGACGTTGGAGACTGGGTTCCAGAAGGATTGTTGCAGAGAGCAGAGTTTGGAGAGTGGGTTGCAGAAAGACTGTTGCAGAGAGCAGAGTTTGTAGACTGAGGTGCAGAAGGACTGTTACAGAGAGCAGAGTTTGGAGACTGGGGTGCAGATGGACTGATACAGAAAGCAGAGTTTGGAGTCTCCAGTGCAGAAAGTCTGTTGCAGAAAGCAGAGTTTGGAGAATGGGGTGCAAAAAACCTTATTCACAGAGCAGAGGTTGGAGACTGGGGTTCAGAAGGACTGTTACAGACAGCAGAATTTGGAAACAGGGTTGCAGAAGGATCTTACAGAGAGCAGAGTTTGAAGACTGTGGTACAGCAGGACTGTTACAGAGAGCAGAGGTTGGAGACTGGGTTGCAGAATGATCGTTGTAGTGAACAGAGTTTACAGACTGAGGTGCAGAAGGACTGTTGCAGAGAGCAGATATTGGAGACTGGGGTTCAGAAGGACTTTTGCAGAGAGCAGAGGTTGGAGACTGGGGTGCAGAAGAATTGTTGTAGCGAGCAGAGGATTGAGACCGGTATGCAAACGGACTATTACAAGAACAGAGGTTGGACAAGGGGTGCAGAAGAACTGTTACAGAGGGCAGAGTTTAAAGACTGGGTTTCAGAAAAATCTTACAGAGAGCAGATTGTGGAGACTGAGGTGTAGAAGGACTGTTTCAGAAAGCAGATGTTGGAGACTGGGGTGCAGAAGGACTTTTTCAGAGAGCAGATGTTGGAGACTGGGGTGCAGAAGGATTGTTAAAGAGAGCAGAAGTTGGATACTAGGGTTCAGAAGGACCAGTTCAGAGATCAGAGTTTGGGAACTGAGGTGAAGAAGTCTTCTTGCAGAGAGCAGAGTTTTTAGACTGAGGTGCAGAAGAACTGTTGCAGAGAGCAGATTTTGGAGACTGGGGTGAAGAAGGTTCGTTGCAGAGAGCAGAGGTTGGAGTCTAAAGTGCAGAAGGACTGTTGCAGATAGCAGAGGTTAGAGACTGGGGTGTAGAAGGACTGTTACAGGAATAAGAATTTGAGACATCGGTTCTGAAGGACTGTTGCAGAAAGCAGAGTTTGGAGACTGAGATGCAGAAGGACTGTTACAGAGAGTAGAGAATGGAGACTGAGGTATAGAAGGATTGTTACAGAGAGCAGAGGTTGGAGACTGGGGTGCAGAAGGACTGTTGCAGATAACAGAGGTTGGAGACTAGGGTGTAGAAAAACTTTTGCAGGCAGCAGAGATTGGAGACTGGGGTGCAGAAGGACTTTTGCGGAGACCAGAGTTTGGAGACTGAGGTACAGAAGGACTGTTATAGAGAGCAGAGGTTTGAGACTGGGGTACAGAAGGATTGTTACAGAGAGCAGAGTTTGCAGACTGGTGTGCAGAAGAACCGTTGTAGAGAGCAGAGGTTGGAGAGTGAGGTGCAGAAGGATTGTTACAGAGAGCAGAGGTTGGAGACTGGGGTGCAGGAGGACTGTTGCAGAGAGCAGAGGTTGAAGACTCAGGTGAAGAAAAATCGTTAAAGAGAGAAAAGGTTTGAGACTGGGGTGCAGAAGGCCTGTTACAGAGAGCAGAGATTGGAGACTTGGGTGAAGAACGCCTGTTACAGTGAGCAGAGTTTGGAGACTGGGGTGCAGGAGGACTGTTAAAGATAGCACAATTTCAAGACTGGGTTGCAGAAGGATCTTACAGAGAGCATTTTGTAGACTGAGGTTCAGAAGGACTGTTACAGAGAGCAACGTTTGGAAACTCAGGTGCAGAAGGATTTTTGCAGAGAGCCGAGTTTTCAGACTGAGGTGCAGAAAGACTGTTTCAGAGAACAAATGTTGGATCCTGGGGTAGAGAAGGACTGTTACAGAGAGCAGAGTTTGGAGACTGGGGTGCAGAAGGATCGTTGCAGAGAGCACAGTTTGGAGACAGGGGTGCAGAAGGCCTGTTACAGTGAGCAGAGTTTGAAGACTGGGGTGCAGAAGGCCTGTTACAGAGAGCAGAGTTTTGAGACTGGGTTGCAGAATACTGTTACAGAGAGCAGCGTTTGGAAAATGGGTTGCAGAAGAATCTTACAGAGAGCAGAGTTTGGAGACTGAGGTGCAAAAGGAGTTTTACAGAGAGTAGAGGGTGGAGACTGGGGTGCAGAAGGAGTGTTAGAGAGAGCAGAGTTTTGAGATTGGATTGCAGAATAACTGTTACTGAGAGCAAAGGTTGGAGACAGGGGTCCAGAAGAACTTTTTCAGAGAGCAGAATTTGGAGACAGAGGTGCAGAAGGACTGTTACAGAGAGAAGATTTTGGAAACTGGGATGTAGAAGGACCATTGCAGAGAGCAGAGGTTGGAGACTGTGGAGAAGACGGATCGTTGCAGAAAGCAAATGTTGGAGATTGGGTGCAGAAGGACTATTAAAGAGAGCAGAGGTTGGAGACTGAGTTGCAGAACGATCATTTCTGAGTGCAGAGGTTTGATACCGGAGTGCAGAAGGACTGTTACAGATTGCAGAACTTGGAGACTTAAGTGCAGAAGGACGTTTACAGAGAGGAGAGGTTGGAGACTGGGGTGCAAAAGAATTTTTACAGAGAGCAAAGGATGGAGATTGGGGTGCAGAAGGATCGTTGCAGAGAGCAGAGGTTGGAGAATGAGGTGCAGAAGGATCGCTAAAAAGAGCAGAGTTTGGAGACCTGGGTTCAGCAGGACAGTTACAGAGAGCACAGGTTGGAGACTTGGGTTCAGAAGAAATGTTGCAGAGAGCAGAGGTTGGAGACTTGGGTGCTACGTACTCTAGCAGAGAGCAGAGGTTGGAGACTGCGGTGCAGAAGGACTGTTGCAGAGAGCAGTTGTTGGAGATGGGGATGCAGAAGGATCATTGCTGAGAGCAGAGGTTGGAGACTGCGGTTTAGAAGGACTGTTGCAGAGAGCAGAGGTTGGAGAGTGAGGATCAGAAGGATCGTTGCAGAGAGAAGAGGTTGGAGACTGGGGTGCAGAAGGCCTGTTACAGAAAGCAGAGTTTTGAGACTGGGGTGCAGAAGACCTGTTACAGAGAGCAGAGTTTGGAGACTGGGGTGCAGAATGACTGTTTCAGATATCACAGTTTGAAGACTGGGGTGCAGAACGATTGTTGCAGACACCAGAGGTTTAAGACTGAGGCTTAGTAGGACTGTTACAGAGAGCAGAGGTTGGAATCTGAGGTGCAGAAGGACTGTTACAGAAAGCAGAGGTTGGCAATTGCGGTGCAGAAGGACCGTTATAGAGAGAAGAGGTTGGAGAATGTGGTACAGAAGGACTGTTAGAAAGAGCAGAGTTTGGAGACTTTGGTGCAGAAGGACCGTTGTAGAGAGCAGATGTTGGAGACTAGGGTGCAGAAGGACTGTTACAGAGATCAGACATTGGAGACTGAGTTGCAGAAGGATTTATACAGTGAGCAGAGGTCGGAGACTGCGGTACAGAAGTACCATTACAGAGAGAAAAGGTTGGAGACTGAGGTGCAGAAGGATTTTTAGAGAGAGCAGAGGTTGGATACTGGGGTGCAGAAGGACTGTAACACAGAGGAAGGGTTGGAAAAAGAGATGGAAAAGGATCTCACAGAGAGCAGAGTCTGGAGACTGGGGTGCAGAAAGACTGTTGAAGAGAGCAGAGGTTGGAGACTTAGGTTCAGAAGGATCGTTGCAGAGAAAAGAGTTTGGAGACTGGGGTGCAGAAAGACTGTTACAGAGAAGAGATTAGAGATTGTCTTGCAGAAGAACTGTTACACAGAGCAGAGGTTGGAGACTGGGGTGCAGTAAGCCTGTTACAGACAGCAGAGTTTAGAGACTGAGGTGCAGAAGCACTGTTACAGTGAGCAGAGTTTGGAGACTGAGGTGCAGCAGGATTGGTACAGAGAGAAGAGTTTGGAGACTAGGTGTAGAAGGACTGTTACAGAGTGCAGAGGTTGGAAACTGTGGTGCAGAAGGATCGTTGCAGAGAGAAGAGGTTGGAACCTGGGTTGCAGAAGTATCGTTACAGAGAGCAGAGGTTGAATACTAGGGTAAGAAATACAGTTACAGAGAGCACAGTTTGGAGACTGGGGTGTAGAAGAAATGTTGCAGTGAGCAGAGAATGGAGACTGCGGTACAGAAGTACTGTTACAAAGAGCAGAGGGTGTAGAGTGGGGTGCAGAAGGAATGTCACCTAGAGCAGAGTTTGAAAACTGGGGTGCAGAAGGATGTTACAGAGAGCAGAGGCTGGAGACTGGGGTCAGAAGGAAGGTTGCAAAGAACAGAAGTTGGAGACTGGGGTGCAGAAGGATCGTTGAGGAGAGTAGAGGTTGGAGACTGAGGTGCAGAAGGATCGCTAATGAGACCAGAGTTTGGAGACCGGGGTGCAGTAGGATAGTTACAGAGAGCACAGGTTGGAGACTGGGGTTCAGAAGAAATGTTGAAGAGAGCAGAGGTTGGAGACTGGGGTGCAGAAGGACTGTAGCAGAGAGCAGAAGTTGGAGACTGTTGTGTAGAAGGACTGTTGCAGAGAGCAGACGTGGAGACTGGGATGCAGATAGATCGTTGCAGAGAGCAGATGATGGAGACTGGTGTGTAGAAGGACTTTTGCACAGAACAGAGGTTGGAGACTGGGGTGCAGAAGGACTGTTGTGGAGAGCAGTGGATGGAGACTGAGGTGCAGAAGGACTGTTACAGAGAGCATAGGTTTTAGACTGGGGTGCAGAATAACTGATACAGAAATTAGAGTTCGGAGACTGGGGTGCAGAAGGACTGTTAGGGAGAGCAGACTTTGTAGCCTGGGGTGCAGAAGGACTGCTGCAGAGAACAGATGTTGGATACTAGGATACAGAAGGGGCCGTTGCAGAGAGATGAGGTTGGATACTGAGGTGCAGAATGACTGTTACAGAGAGCAAAGTTAAACGAACGGGGTGAAGAAGGATCTTACAGAGAGCAGATGTTTGAGACTTGGGGGCAGAAGGACTGTTGCAGAGAGCAGAGGTTGGAGACTGAGGTGCAGAAGAATCATTGCAGAGAGAAGAGTTTTGAGACTGGGGTGCAAAAAGGCCTGTTACAGAGTGCAGACTTTTGAGACTGAGTTGCAGAAGACCTGTTACAGAGAGCAGATGTTTGAGTCTGGGGTGCAGAAGGATTGTTACAGATATCACATTTTGGAGACTGGGGTTTAGAAGGATTGTGGCAGAGAGAATAGGTTTCAGACTGAGGCTTAGAAGGACTGTTACAGAGAGCAGGGGTTGGAGTCTCAGGTGCAGAAAGACTGTTTCAGAAAGCAGAGGTTGGCAATTGGGGTGCAGAAGTACCGTTACAGAGAGAAGAGGTTGGAGACTATGGTACAGAAGGACTGTTACAGAGAGCAGACGTTGGAGACAGAGGTGCAGAAGGATTGTTACAGAGAGCATAGATTGGGAGACTGGGGTGCAGAAGGACAATTACAGAGAGCAGAGGTTGGATACTGACGTGCAGAAGGACTGTTAAAGAGAGCAGAGTTTGGAGACTGAGGTGCAGAAGTATTGGTACAGATAGAAGAGGTAGGGGACTGAGGTTTAGAAGCACTGTTACAGAGAGCAGAAGTTGGGGTGCAGAAAGATTGTTTCAGAGACTAGAACTTGGAGACTGGGGTGGAGAAGTATTGTGTCAGGGAGCAGGGGTTTGAGTCTGGGGTGCAGAAGTCTGTTGTAGGGAGCAGAGGTTTTAGACTGCGGTGCAGAATGATTGCTGATAGCTGGTGAGCCTCCTTTGGACACCTTCTTTTCCGCACAGTCCATCAGGCCCTCTCTCCTCACCCTTCTCTATTTTTGCTTTATGAGCACCTGTGACTTCCACAATCACTCTAAGCCATGACTCCCAGGCCTATCTCTTGGGAACCTGTCCCGCTGCCTTCTGGAATCTCCTCGGGGAGATCCCGAAGGTACCCAGACTCCAGGCTCAACCTCGTTCCCTCCTTTTCTCTCCCCAGACACGCTCCTTCTCATTTTTTTTATGTTTTAATGAGTGATCCCACTGCCACTCAGCTACCCCACAGACCAGGTGCCCTCTTGTGTCCTCGTCACCAGGAGTTTAAAGTGCTCCACCCAGGGCTCCTCTTCAGAGCTTTTCCCCAAGCTCCAAATGTCACATCTTTAGTTACCAGATATTTTCCTTTAATCTTGTTTTGGCACCTGATTACTCCCCCAGACTACATGAAGGTATTCTAACAAAAGCACATGGACTGTAGGGACTATTGTGGCTTAGAAATAAGGTATCCCCCCACCAAAAGCTCAGGGTCAGCCACAGTAGCAGTGTTCAGAAGTGAAATGATTAGACTGTGAGTCTTGTGACCTAATCTGTGGATCCATTTATTTTCTGGGTTAATTATCTAAAAGGCCAACTGTACTGAGAGAAGTGTGGTAAGGTTGAGTGCGGCCGGGTACATGCCCTGGGGAATCACATCTTGTTTCCTGCAAACTGTCTCCTCCCGTCCCCTCCCCCGCTTCAACCTTTTGGCTGCCATGAGCTAGGGATGTTTGCCCCCTTGTTCTCTTCCACCTGGGTATCCCACCTCATCTTAGGCAAGCAGCAATGGGTCAGCTGGCCCCAGACCAAACCTCCAAGCCAGGAGGCCAGAGTGCATCTTTTCCTCCAGGTTGTTCTTATCAGGCCTGTGGTAACTGTGGCAACCGTGGACTGACCCAGGGAGTAGGTGTTATGAGTGGATTGGAGCCACAACAGTTTCCTAAATCCACAGATTCTGTCATTTTCAGAGCTCAAGCCATTTTTTTCTGGATGGCCTGTTTCTAGCCTGCCCTCACCTAGAATGCAGTCTACTAGTGATTATTGAGATTCTCCAGCATCCTGGTCCTGCCCATTTGCACACCACAGCTAGTTCCTAGGCAGCCAGACCCATGGACCTCCTGCTGCCCACTGAGGAGAGAAGAGAGATTTTCTGAAGACCCTGTTAGAAGTCCACTCTTATTTTTTTTTTAAATACCACACTCTGAGGGCATGTTTCAGGCAGTCCTTCACATGCGTCTTTGAGAAATCAGACTCACAATGATTTTTGAGATTCTCTCTCAGGCTCCAATAACCACCGCTCTACTCCCTACTTCTCTGAGATCAACTTTTTAGCTTCCACAAAAAAGTGAAAAACTGCTATTTCTCTTTATGTGTCTGGCTTATTTCACTTAATATAATGTCTCCCATGAGATAGTTTTAAATAGAAACTGCACAACAAATTCTTTTATGTCAGATTTAAATTTTATTCGGAAGAGATAATTCGAAATGGTCACATATATTTATGTAGGAAAATGTTCATTAAAATATTTATAGGACTGGAGATGATCTGAATGTTTAGCCAAAGGGGTAAGATTAAGTTTATTTAAGAGAGATGTAAGAGGCACCTGATCTGCAACCCCCCCTACCCATCTGCAGCCAAAAAGGAAACCTGTCTGGCTAGAGCTGGGGGTGGGGCAAGCAGGAAAATCCAAAGGACAGAGTGCCTGGGATCCCAATTGCCAACTGTGGGACCCCAGAGATCCAGGCCCACTGATTCGTGCGGCCTGCCCTGCGGCTACAGAAGGCGTGGCGCCCCAGGGAAGCCATTAATTAGCAAGCAGGGAGAGGCTCGGCTGCGACCAGGTGGAATCCCACCAGCCAAGCCCTCACTGACTCCCGGGCTGAGTACGGGAGTTTAGACAGGGAAGGAAGCAGTACAGTCCCATCCCCCACAGCGGACACTCCACCAAGGGAATCAGCAGTCAGCATCTTGAACAGCTGATATGTCCACCCATTCTCCGACAGATCTCAACAACAAAACAGGTGTGTGGCCCTCAGCCCATCCCCCATACATCGGGAACTCGCATAAATTCTCTCCTAGGCTTGCCGGGGGAGGGAGAATCAGAGTGAGCCTGCATAAAGACTAGGGGGGAACTAGAGGCACCTGACCTGCAACCCCCCCTACCCATCTGCAGCCAAAAGGAAACCTGTCTGGCTAGAGCTGGGGGTGGGGCAAGCAGGAAAATCCAAAGAACAGAGTGCCTGGGATCCCAATTGCCAACTGTGGGATCCCGGAGATCCAGGCCCACTGATTCGTGCGGCCTGCCCTGCAGCTACAGAAGGCGTGGCGCCCCAGGGAAGCCATTAATTAGCAAGCAGGGAGAGGCTCCGCTGCGATCAGGTGGAATCCCACCAGCCAAGCCCGCACTGACTCCCGGGCTCAGTACGGGAGTTTAGCCGGGGAAGGAAGGGGTACAGTCCCATCCCCCACAGCGGACACTCCACCAAGGGAATCAGCAGTCAGCATCTTGAACAGCTGATATATCCACCCATTCTCCGACAGATCTCAACAACAAAACAGGTGTGTGGCACTCAGCCCATCCCCCATACATCCGGAACTCGCATAAAATCTCTCCTAGGCTTGCCGGGGGAGGGAGAATCAGAGTGAGCCTGCATAAAGACTAGGGGGGAACTAGAGGCACCTGACCTGCAACCCCCCTACCCATCTGCAGCCAAAAGGAAATCTGTCTAGCTAGAGCTGGGGGTGGGTCAAGCAGGAAAAATCCAAAGGACAGAGTGCCTGGGATCCCAATTGCCAACTGTGGGACCCCGGAGATCCAGGCCCAGTGATTCATGCGGCCTGCCCTGGGGCTACAGAAGGCTAGCAGGAGAAACCAGGAAGCTAGAGGCAAGGCCCTCAAGACTGGGCAGCTGGAAATTGCAGGCCCGCCGGCGACAGTTCACCCACTGCCCGCATAGCTGGGCGGTAGGAGAACACCCGGCCGCAGGTGACCGACCACCCGCCCGCGGCCTGTGATACTGGGCGGCTAGAGACCGCCTGCCTGCAGCGACTGGGAGCTGAAATCAAACAGAGACAGTCCAGTCACACCACCTCATCAGGACACCCAGGCAAGGAACTGGGACCGGTCATAGCAAAGTAGTGTCGTCACTGGAGCTGGGACGTCGGATCTTCCTTCACAGTGGAATCCACGTCAGCAGGCATAGTTTAACAACACTAAGGAGAGGCATCAGAGTAAAACAGAACCAAAACAAATCTATAGAAGAGAGTAGAAACACGACAATCAAATAGAGCTGGAAAGCAACGGGGACAACATGAGAAAACAAGGGAAAAAAGGAGTACAAACAATGCAAGACAACTTAACTCTACAAGAGGACATAGAAACATCAGAAGCAGGGATAGGGAAAGAACTCAAGGCATACCTAACTCAAATGGAAAGGAATATTAGAGAAGACATGAGACAGCAAGTCCAAGCAATAAAAATATATTTTGAAAATGAATTAAACAAACAAATTCAAATGGCAAAGAACGAGCTATACCAGGAGATAGAGATCTTAAAAAAGAATCAAACTATAATCCTAGAATTGCAGGAAACTATAAACCAAATTAAAAACTCAAACGAGAATATTACAAATAGACTTGATCAAGTAGAAGTCAGAACATCAGATAATGAAGACAAGGTTCATCAACTTGAAAAGAGTATAGTCAACACAGAAAAGATGCTTAAATCCCATGAGCAATCTATTCAAGAGATATGGGATGTCATTAAAAAACCAAATTTGAGAGTCATCGGGATAGAAGAAGGCACAGAGATTCAAACCAAAGGAATGGACAGCATATTAAATGAAATAATTGTAGAAAACTTCCCAGAGATGAAAGATGGAATGGATTGCCAAATCCTGGAAGCCTACAGGACCCCAAACATTCAAAACTATAATAGACCAACTCCAAGACACATAATTATGAAGATAGCCAACATACAGGACAAGGAGAGAATATTAAAAGCTACCAGAGAAAAGAGACAGATTACATTCAGGGGTAAACCAATTAGGTTAATGACTGATTTCTCAGCACAGACTTTGAAAGCGAGAAGATCCTGGAACAATGTATTTCAAACGCTGAAAAATAATGGATTCAACCAAGAATACTGTATCCAGCAAAATTGAGCTTCAGATTTGACAACGAAATTAAAATCTTTCACGATAAACAAAAGCTAAAAGAATTTGCAGCAAGAAAACCAGCACTGCAAAGCATTCTGAGCAATATACTACAAGAAGAGGAATTGAAAAATAGTGACCAAAACTAACAACAAGAGGTATCTCAGTAAAGGAGGAGGAAAATAAACAAAAAAAGTAAAACTAGCCAAACTAAAATAAATAAATAAAGAAGAATGACTGGAAGTACAAATCATATCTCAATTGTAACTTTAAATGTTAATGGCCTAAACTCACCAATCAAGAGACATAGGCTAGCAACCTGGATCAAAAAAAACAAATCCAACAATATGCTGCCTTCAGGAGACTCATATGATAGAAAAGACATACACAGGCTGAAGGTAAAAGGTTGGGAAAAATCATACCACTCACATGGCCCTCGGAAGCAAGCAGGAGTTGCCATACTCATATCAAATAAAATCAACTTCAAACCTAAGTTAATTAAGAAGGATAAAGAAGGACACTATATACTGTTAAAAGGGACCATCCACCAACAAGACATAACAATTATCAATTTGTATGCACCAAACAATGGAGCTGCAATCTACATAAAACAAACGCTCCTCAAGTTCAAGAGTCAAATAGACCATAACACAATAATTACAGGTGACTTCAACACACCGCTCTCTCGCCATTAGACAGATCCTCTAGACAAAAACTGAATAAAGAAACTATAGAACTCAACAGCACAATCAATAACCTAGACCTAACTGACATATATAGAATATACCAACCATCATCAAGTGGATACACGTTCTTCTCAGCAGCACATGGATCCTACTCAAAAATAGACCATATATTATGCCATAAGGCAAATCTTAGTAAATATAAAAGTGTGGAGATAATACCATGCACCATATCTGACCATAATGGAATGAAATTGGAAATCAATGATAAAAAAAGGAAGGAGAAATCCTACACCACATGGAAAATGAACAATATGTTATTGAATGATCAATGGGTTACAGAAGACATAAAGGAAGAGATAAAAAAATTCTTAGAGTCAAATGATAATACAGACACAACATACCGGAATCTATGGGACACAATGAAAGCAGTTTTAAGAGGGAAATTCATATCCTGGAGTTCTTTCATCATAAAAAGAAAAAACCAACAAATAAATGAACTCACACTACACCTCAAAAACCTAGAAAAGGAAGAACAAAACAACAGCAATTGTAGTAGAAGACAAGAAATAATTAAAAATTAGAGCAGAAATAAACGAAATTGAAACAAAAAAAAACCATTGAAAAAAATTGATAAAACTAAAAGTTGGTTCTTTGAAAAAATAAATAAGATAGACAAGCCCTTAGCTATGCTAACAAAAAGAAGAAGAGAGAGAACTCAAATTACTAATATACGGGATGAAAAAGGCAATATCACAACCGACACTACAGAAATACAGAAGATAATTAGAAAGTATTTTGAAACACTATATTCTAATAAAATAGAAGATAGCGAGGATATCGATAAATTTCTTAAGGCATATGATTTGCCCAGATTGAGACAGGAAGACACACACAATTTAAACAGACCAATAACAAAGGAAGAAATAGAAGAAGCCATCCAAAGACTACCAACCAAGAAAAGCCCTGGACCTGATGGGTATACAGCGGAGTTCTACAAAACCTTCAAAGAAGAACTAATACCAATACTTTTCAAACTATTTCAAGAAATAGAAAAAGAAGGAGCTTTTCCAAATTCATTCTATGAGGCCAACATCACCCTGATCCCAAAACCAGACAAAGACACTTCAAAGAAAGAAAACTACAGACCAATATCTCTAATGAACTTGGATGCAAAAATTCTCAATAAAATTCTGGCGAATCGAATACAAAAACATATCAGAAAACTTGTGCACCATGATCAAGTAGGATTCATCCCTGGGATGCAAGGCTGGTTCAATATACGGAAATCAATACATGCTATTCACCACATCAATAGGCTTAAAGACAAGAACCATATGATCATCTCGATAGATGCAGAAAAAGCATTTGACAAAATAGAACATTCCTTTATGTTCAAAACATTAGAAAAACTAGGGATATCAGGAACTTACCTCAACATTGTAAAAGCTATATATGCTAAACCTCAGGCTAGCATCATCCTAAACGGAGAAAAACTGAAGGCATTCCCTCTAAAATCTGGAACAAGACAGGGATGTCTCTATCACCACTTCAATTTAGTTCTCGAAGTACTAGCCAGAGCAATTAGACAGACAAAAGAAATTAAAGGCATAAAATAGGAAAAGAAGAAATAAATTATTGCTATTTGCAGATGACATGATAATTTACTTAACAGACCCAAAAGGATCTACAAAGAAGCTGCTAGAGTTAATAAATGAATTCAGCAAAGTGGCAGGATATAAAATCAACACGCACAAATCAAAGGCATTCCTGTATATCAGCAACAAAACCTCTGAAATGGAAATAAGGAAAACCACTCCATTCACAATATCCTCAAAGAAAATAAGATACTTGGGAATCAACCTAACAAGAGAGGTGAAAGATTTATACAATGAAAACTACAGAACCTTAAAGAGAGAGATAGAGGAAGATCTCAGAAGATGGAAAAATGTACCCTGTTCATGGATAGGCAGAACTAACATCATCAAAATGGCGATATTACCCAAAAGTTCTCTACAGGTTTAATGCGATGCCAATCAGAATCCCAAAGACATTTCTTGTAGAAATAGATAAAGCAATCATGAAATTCATATGGAAAAACAAAAGACCCAGAATAGCAAAAGCAATTCTAAGCAGGAAGTGTGAATCTGGAGGTATAGCGATACCAGAGCTCAAAACTGTACTACAAAGCAATAGTAACAAAAACAGCATGGTACTGGTACCAAAACAGGCAGGTGGACCAATGGTACAGAATAGAGGACACAGAGACTAATCCACAAAGATACAACTATCTTATATTTGATAAAGGGGCTAAAAACATGCAATGGAGGAAGGATAACATCTTCAACAAATGGTGCTGGGAAAATTGGAAATCCATATGCAACAAAATGAAATTGAATCCCTTTCTCTCGCCAGCCACAAAAGTTAACTCAAAATGGATCAAGGAGCTAGATACAAAAACAGAGACACTGCATCTGATAGAAGGAAAAGTTGGCTACGATCTACATATTGTGGGGTCGGGCTCCAAATTCCTTAATAGAACGCCCGTAGCCCAAGAGTTAATGACAAGAATAAATAAATGGGACCTACTTAAACTAAAAAGTTTTTTCTCAGCAAGAGAAACAGTAAAAGAGGTAAATAGAGAGCCTACATCCTGGGAACAAATTTTTACCCCTCACACCTCAGATAGAGCCCTAATATCCAGAATGTACAAAGAACTCAAAAAATTAAACAATAAGATAACAAATAATCCAATCAACAAATGGGCCAAGGACCTGAACAGACACTTCTCAGAGGAGGACATACAATCAATCCACAAGCACATGAGAAAATGCTCACCATCTCTAGCAATCAGAGAAATGCAAATCAAAACCACCCTAAGATACCATTTCACTCCTGTAAGATTGGCAGCCATTATTAAGTCAAACAACAATAAGTGTTGGCGAGGATGTGGGGAAAAGGGCACACTTGTTCACAGCTGGTGGGACTGCAAATGGTGAGGCCAATTTGGAAAGCAGTATGGAGATTCCTGGGAAAGCTGGGAATGGATCCACCATTTGACCCAGCTATTGCCCTTCTTGAACTATTCCCTGAGGACCTTAAAAGAGCACACTATACGGATACGGCCACATCAATGATTATAGCAGCACAATTCACAATAGCTAGACTGTGGAACCAACCTAGATGCCCTTCAATAGATGAGTGGATAAAAAAATTGTGGCAGCTATACACAATGGAGTATTATGCAGCACTAAGAAACGACAAAAATCATACAATTTGCAGGGAAATGGATGGCATTAGAGCAGATTATGCTAAGTGAAGCTAGCCAAGCCCTAAAAAACAAATGTCAAATGTCTTCTTTGATATAAAGAGAGCCACTAAGAATAGAACAGGAAGGAAGAGCATGAGGAAAAGACTAACAGTAAACTAAGACGAATGGGGGGAGAGAAAGGAAGAGAGAAGGGAAAACATATGGAAATGGTAGGAGACCTTCAGTGATACACAAAATTATAAGAGGTTATGAGGGGCAAGGGGGTGGGGGGAAAAAAGGGGGAGAGAATTGAACAACAGCAGAGGAGGTAGAGAGGGAAGATGGGAGGGGAGGGGAGGGGAGGGGGGATAGTTAGGGATAGGAAAGGTAGCAGAATACAACAGTCACTAATATGCCATTATGTAAAAATGTGAGTATGTAACAGAAGTGAGTCTGTATTATGTATTTGGGGAGTTCAAAACCAATTGAGTCGAATGTATGAAAGATGATATGTCTTGAGCTCTGTAATGTTTTGAACAATCAATAAAAAAAAAATTAAAAAAAATATTTATAGGACTGGAGATGATCTGAATGTTTAGCCAATGGGGAGAGATTAAGTTTATTTAAGAGAGATGTAAGTTTATTGATCATCTCAATAGATGCAGAAAAAGCATTTAACAAAATATAGCACCCCTACCTGTCAAAACAGTAGAAACACTAGGGACAGAAGGAAATTTGTAAAAGCATTGTAAAAGCTATCTATGCTAAACCCAAGGCAGCATCATTCTAAGTGAAGAAAGGTTGAAAGCATTCACTCTAAAAACTGGAAGCAGACAGGGTGCCCCCTCTTTCACCACTTCTATTCAACTTCATCCTTGAAGTTGCCAGAGCCATCGGAAAAAAGAACGAAATTAAAGGTATACAAATAGGTCAAGAAGAATTCAAATCTCACTCTTTGCTGATAGAATCATGTCATCTTCTTAATTTTTTTATTAGAGCATAATAGTTATACATAAAATTTGGGTTGATTTGGAAAAGATCCTACGTGCATGGAATCTGATTTAGTCCATTCAGTCCCCACCCCCCATCTCCCTCCCCTTTCTGCCCCCATTCTCCTTTCTCTAGTGATCTTTTTTTGGGTCATTTATCTGTTAATTTTGACTGGTGCTTTCTACATATACATACAGGTGCAGTCCCCTGTTTTAGACTTCCATGTGCACATAACATTATCTGCATAAAGACTTTTTACATTTCCTCCCTTCCCAAACCTCTCCGCCCTCTCGTTCTCGTTCTACTCCACTGAACTTCCCTGTATACTTAAGATAGCCAGTCCAACCCCCCTTCATCAACTTCTTTCCTCTATTTTGCTCTGGCCCTGATAATTTCAGTATTGTACAGGAATAGTTAACTTCTGCCTTTCCGAACACAGAGATCAAGATTGATGTAAAATGAGAAAATCTCTACATTGGAAAACACTGAAGGCAACACCGACTGCTTCTGCAGATGATGACTCTGCTTTGTAAATTATTTTCTTAACATTTGCAATGAAAATGAACTTCTCGAAAAATCCTATGTTTACATAAAAGGACAACAGGAGACAGAGATTACTGAGACAGTGAGAAATGACTTCATACAATGATGAGGTCGAATGGCTTTCTGTTGGCTTCTAGCAATTCTCTGGTTACTCCCACCCACCTTCACCCATGCAAATGTGTGCAGCTTCATGGGACTGATTCCCTGAGACCAGTCCCACAGGTTATCAGTCTCCAGTCTGCTTTTCATTCGATATTATTTGCCATGTTGCTGCAGATTAACAAGCCTGTTTGGGGTGCTCTCAGTCCATTTTCATCATGGTCTCTTTTCTCTGTTTTGTATCTATGACAAAATTGGAACTGAGCAATCAATCATTTGTCACTGAATTCATCTTCTTGGGATTTTCCAACCACTCCAATCTACAGGGCTGGTTCTTTCTGCTCTTTCTGGTCATTTACCTGACCACTCTCCTGGGGAACATGCTCATAATAGTGGCCACCAGGGTCAGTCCTGCTCTCCACACTTCAATGTACTTTTTCCTCAGCAATTTGAGCTTTTTGAAAGTCTGCTACAAATCCACCACCCTCCCAGTACTGCTGGTGAACTTCTACTGGGAGAAGAAGGCCATTTCTTATGAGGGCTGCCTTTCCCAGATCTTCTTCTTGGTGACAAGTGCTGGCACAGAAGGCTTCTTACTGGCTGTGTGGCCAGTATGACTGCTGTGTGGCCACTTGCCGTCCTCCTCAGTACCCAGTCATCATGAGTGTGAAGGTCTGTGTTGGCCTGGTGACTGGGTCCTGGCTGTGTGGGCTGGTGAATTTGGTCACACACACGGTGCTGGCCATCACACTCACTCTGTGTGGGCCCCACCAGTTCAGCCACTTTCTCTGTGACACCCCATTGCTCCTGAAGCTCTCCTGCTCAGACACCTCTGTCAACGAGTCTGCGCTCCACGTGGTCAGTGCCACCATGGGCCTGAGCCCCTGCATCTTCACTGCAGGCTCCTATGCACTCATCATGGCGGCCATTATAGGGATTCCCTCTTCCCAGGGCAAGAGGAAGGCCTTCTCCACCTGTGCATCCCCCCTCACTGTTGTGGTGGTCTTCTATGGAACAGCCAACTTCCACTATGACAGGCCCAGAGAAGGCTGGACATTGACACCCTGGTCTCTGTGCTTTTCTTTGTGGTGAGCCCCCTGTTGAGCTTCATCATTCACAGGCTCAGAAGCAACGAGGTCCAGAGTGCCCTAAGAAAGCTGGCTGGAGGGTGTGCATTTCTTTGCATGATCAAAGTCTAGACAAATCTTCAAACTGTAGTATACAGTCATCTGAAAAAAGATGCCTCCCAGGGACTTTTAGGCACCTGGTTAGAGAGTCTGTATCTTGAGCTTCAACTCCAACTCCCGCTTTTAAAATCTCTGAGACTCCTTTCTCCCCTCTCTTTTCACAAACACATTTTCCCACTTTCAGGTTCAAGTGTGTCAGACACCTTGTGTGGGTGTTAAGCAAAATCTCTGTCCTTCTGTGTTCTTCCCACACCAGAGAGACAGAAAGTACGAGTACCTCGTTTCCCACACTCTCCTGCCTGCAGTCCTTCATTTTAGGAGGTTGTGTCAAGATCAGCCAAACACTAGGCAGAGAGAAAGAAAGGAAAGGAAGAAAGCGGGTTCTTTTGGATCCCATAGCAGCAGCAGCAACCCATCCCTGTAGAGGCAGGAACTAATCTCCTTGGTGCCAGGAGCTGTGTGTGCAGGCTCCTAGACAGCTGTTCCTGAATGTGGGTCACAGTAGCGTGGAATGAGCGTCTCTTTCCACTGAATTTAGGGTTTCCATATATGGGGTGGTGTCACCTGCCCTATTTTCTTTTTTCTTCCAGATCTCCCAACCATTTCATAACTTTTTTCTGTGTCAACTTCCTCTACCCAAAGATATCAAGAGTCGTTCTTCATCTCTACCTGACCACGGTGGCACTGACCACAATAGTGGTTTTCATCAGAGATGGTTCTAGATAACAGATCTGAGGAGGTAGGTTGGATGTCTGACCTGAGGAAATTGAATATGTTGATGATGTCACAGCCCATGGGAAAAAAGACCTGATAATTCCTGGTGTGCAATGACCCAACAGAGACTTTAAGTTATCGTGGCCTGAAATCAAATGTCTATGGAAAACTGAGCTTTGGAATAACACCATCGACCTTCAGGGTGGGAATGAACATTACAACACGACTACAGACTGCTGTTACTGACTGAAGTGGGAGACTTACAGAAAGAAAATGATAGGTTCAAGCATTATATTCCTCCTTCAAGTCAGGTTCAGATCATCAGAAATATTTTCTCTCTGGAAACTGATAAAGGTTAATATCAGAACAAAACATCCAATTCTCCAAATTGCAGAAGTACAAAGAAAATTATAATTCCACAATTTCTCTAGGTCTCTCTTATGTCAATTAGGACATTAATGGGGGAATGATTGAGACCCTGTTAATTAGAATGGCAAAATACCAGTGGAATTAGACAAATCTCAGAGCCTTGAACCCTGAAATCTCCATTAACCCTCTTTGCTGTCAGAAGCAGCCCCTCCTCCCCCGAGGAGATTAGCTTTCTCTAATTGAAGACCCTATGGTAACTCTACCTGGGCAGTTGTCTTTTTTTTTTTAAGAGAGAGTGAGAGAGGAGAGGAGAAAAGAGGAGAGGAAAGAGAGAGAGACAGAGAGAGAAAGAGAGAGAGAGAGAGAGAGAGAGAGAGAGAGAGAGAGAGAGAGAGAGTTTTTAATATTCATTTTCTAGTTCTCGGCGGACACAACATCTTTGTTGGTATGTGGTGCTGAGGATCGAACCCGGGCTGTACGCGTGCCAGGCAAGTGCACTACTGCTTGAGCCACATCCCCAGCCCAATTGTCTTTAAGATGCTCATCCATCATCCCACATTGTCACCAGACTCTTATTAGGGTCTGATCCTAGAACGCCTCAGGTAAGAGTATAAAATATAGCACAGGAGAGTATAAGGGTCACACCAAAATAAAAGGTAAATATTTTACTGTATTTTGTTAATAGGAGCCTTAAGAATATATAATAGAATTTGTTTGAGTCTTCTAGACCAAAGAAGTTAGGACATATTGCTGGATAATCTTGAATGCAGTCACAGGGACGTAATCACCAGAAATGTTAGGGCCAAGGATTTTCCTGAGCCATGGGGAGTGGCTATTAGACTCTCTTTGGTTGATGGACTGAAATCTGGACTCAGTATTTTCTTAAGTTCAATGACCAATATGATCCTGGAATAATGGAGAGGATGGTGATCAGAAATAAATAAGGTGTTGGATGGCGTGTTATGTGACCCCTTCCCTGGCCTCACAGCTGGATCTGGAGGAGGGCCTGGAGCACCAGCCTTTGCCAAAGCCTCGTAGACATGCGTTCAGAAGGCAGCACCAGATCCTTGTGAAACCCGCAGCCGCTGTCCTCCGTAGCCTGGAAAGACATTAACAGATGGCATCGTTGAAACGGGCTCCCTGATTTTAGTGAGAATAAGGGGACCCTGAAGTAGAAGAGGACATGTGGTGGAGCAGTGATCAGAACATTTGAATCTGTAGAGATTATTGACAGTGGTAAATGATCGTGGTATTTATAGACGGAAAAAAATGGGCACCCTCCTAGAATAGTGCCTGTCCCATGTAATGTGAAACTCTTCTTTTCACACTTCATTGTTGCATTGTAGTGGTCCATAATGGTGGGATTTGCTGACACATATTTGAACATGCACACAAAATAACCGTGACCTTTGGCCAATATCATTCCAATATTTCCCTTTTCCTCACCTCCTCCCCTGGTGCCTTGACTCTACTGATCTTCCTTCAACTTTCATGATGAGACTCCCTTCCCAACTTTCTTTTCTTTTCCTCCTCTAGCTTTAACAGAGAAAAAACATAGGGCCCTTAACTTTCTGAGTTGCTTATTTCCCTTAATGTTCTTAAGATCCATTCATCTTCCAGCATTGCATAATTTCGTTATTCTTTATGGCTGAATGAAATTCCAGTGTGCATATACCAGATTTTCTTTATCCATTCGTCCATTGATGTCACCTCGACTGGTTCATGGGCATGTATGTGTCACTATAGTATGATGACTTCGATCCGCTGTGATAAATACCAAGCAGAGGTAGAGCTGGGTCGCAGGGTGGTCCATTAGTACTCCTGAGGAGCCTCCATCCCGATTTCCATGGTGGTTGTGCTGATTTACATGCCCACCAACAGGGTGAGAGTGCTCCTTTCTCTCCAATTCTCTCCTTGTCACACTCATTTCTGTTTGTATTCTTGTGATTGCCTTTGTCACTGAAGTGAGATGAAATCTCAGGGTAGTCTTGACTTGCAAGTATTTTCATATATTTGTTGGCCACTCACATATTTTCTTCTAAGGCGTGTCTGTTTAGTTAATTTAGTTTCCCATTTGGTTATTGGGTTATTTGATAATTGGGTTATTTAATAATTGTGGGATTGATGTTAAGTTTTTTTGAGTTCTTTATTAATATTCTAAATATCCATCCTCTTTTAGAAGAGCACCTTATACAGATTTTCTCCCTTTCCGTAGGTTTTCTCTTCATATTCTAATTGTTTCCTTTACTGTGAAGAACCTTCTTAATTTGATGCCTTCCTATTAGCTAACTTTTGGTTTTATCTCCTGAGCTTTGGCATTCTATTGAGAAAGTCATTGCCTCTGCCTGTAGGTTGGAGTATTGACTTTGTTTTTTCCTTGAAACTGCATAATTTCTGATCTAGTGCCTCGGTCTTTAATGCATTTTGAGTTGATTTTTTGCAGGGTGAGCGATAGTTCAGGTCTCATTCTTCTGCATGTGGACAGGGTTGTAAAAGAACTGTTTCAGAGAGTAGATGTTAAAGACTGGGGTTCAGAAGAACTGTTGCAGAGAGCAGAAGTTGGAGACTGAGGTGCAGAAGGACTGATACAGAAGGCAGAGGGTAGAGACTAGGGTGCAGAAGGACCATTACAGAGTGCAGAAGTTGGAGACTGTGGTACAGAAGGACTGTTACAGAGAGCAGAGATTAAAAATTGGGGAGCAAAAGGACTGTTTCAGAGAACAGAGGTTGGAGCCTGGGTTATAGCAGGACCGTTAAAGAAAGCAGAGTTTGGAGACTGGGTTGGAGAAGAATGTTACAGACAGCGGAGTTGGAAACTCGGGTGCAGAAGGACCTTACAGAGAACAGAGTTTGGAGACTGGCGTGCAGAAGGAGTGTTAATGAGAGGAGACGTTGGAGACTAGGGTGCAGAAAGATCATTGCAGAGAGCAGAGGTTGGAGACAGGGTTGCAGAAGGACGGTTGCAGAGAGCAGAAGTTGGAGACTGAGGTGCAGAAAAACTGTTACAGAGAGCAGAGTTTGATGAGTGAGGTGCAGAAGGATCGTTGAAGACAGCAGAAGTTAGAGACGGAGTTGCAGAAGAATCATTGCAGAGAGCAGAGGTGGAGACTGGGCTGCAAAAGGATCATTACAGAGAGCACAGGTGGGAGACTGGGGTGCAGAAGGACTGTTGCAGAGAGCAGAATTTGGAGACTGAGATGCTGAAGGACTGTTACACAGAGAAGACGTTGGAGATTGGTTTGAAGAATTATGATACAGAAAGCTGAGGTGGGAGCCTGGGTGCAGAAGGCACGTTAAGGAGAGCAGATATTGGAGACCGGCGTGCAGAAGGACTGGTTTCAGAGAGCACAGTTTGGAGACTGGGTTGCAGAAGGCCTGCTAAAGAGAGAAAAGGTTGGAGACTGGGTTGCAGAAGGACTGTTATAGAGAGCAGACTTTTGAGGCTGGGTTGCAGAAAGACTGTTATAGAGAGCAGAGTTTTGAGGCTGGGTTGCAGAAGGATCTCACAGAGAGCAGAGGTTGGTGACTGAGGTGCAGGACGACTGTTACAGAGAGCAGTGTTGGAGACTGGGGTGCAGAAGGATCGTGCAGAGAGCAGAGGTTTCAGACTGAGGTGCAGAAGGCTGTTACAGAGAGCAGATTTTGGAGCCTGGGTACGCAAGGGCTGTTAAAGAGAGCAGAGTTTGGAGACTGGGTTGCAGAAGAATATAACGTAGAGCAGAGTTTGGAGACTGGGGTGCAGAGGGACTGTTATAGAGAGCAGATGTTAAAGACTGAGATGCAGAAAGACAGTTACAGAGAGCAGAGTTTGGAGACTTGGGTGCAAAAGGAATGATACAGAAATCAAAGATTGGAGACTTGGGTCCAGAATGAACCTTACAGAGAGCAGAGGTTGGAGACTGCAGTACAGAAGGACTGTTGCAGAGTGCAGAGTTTGGAGAATGGGATGCAGAAGGACTGTTTCAGAGAGTAGATATTAAAGACTGGGGTGCAGAAGAACTGTTGCAGAGAGCTGAAGTTGGAGACTGGGGTGCAGAAGGATGGTTGCAGAGAGCAGAGGTTGGAGACTGAGGTGCAGAAAAACAGTTACAGAGAGCAGAGTTTGATGTGTGAGGTGCAGAAGGATCATTGAAGACAGCAGAAGTTAGAGATGGAGTTGCAGAAGAATCATTGCAGAGAGCAGAGGTGGAGACTGGGCTGCAAAGGATCATTACAGAGAGCACAGGTGGGAGACTGGGGTGCAGAAGGACTGTTGCAGAGAGCAGAATTTGGAGACTGAGATGCTGAAGGACTGTTACACAGAGAAGACGTTGGAGATTGGTTTGAAGAATTATGATACAGAAAGCTGAGGTGGGAGCCTGGGGTGCAGAAGGAACGTTAAGGAGAGCAGATGTTGGAGACTGGCGTGCAGAAGGGACTGTTTCAGAGAGCACAGTTTGGAGACTGGGTTGCAGAAGGCCTGCTACAGAGAGAAGAGGTTGGAGACTGGGTTGTAGAAGGACTGTTATAGAGAGCAGACTTTTGAGGCTGGGTTGCAAGAAGACTGTTATAGGAGAGCAGAGTTTTGAGGCTGGGTTGCAGAAGGATCTCACAGAGAGCAGAGGTTGGTGACTGAGGTGTAGGACGACTGTTACAGAGAGCAGTGGTTGGAGACTGGGGTGCAGAAGGATCGTGCAGAGAGCAGAGGTTTCAGACTGAGGTGCAGAAGGCTGTTACAGAGAGCAGAGTTTGGAGCCTGGGTACGGAAGGGCTGTTACAGAGAGCAGAGTTTGGAGACTAAGTTGCAGAAGAATATAACGTAGAGCAGAGTTTGGAGACTGGGGGTGCAGAGGGACTGTTATAGAGAGCAGATGTTGGAGACTGGCGTGCAGAAGGACTGTTTCAGAGAGCACAGTTTGGAGACTGGGTTGAAGAAGGCCTGCTACAGAGAGAAGAGGTTGGAGACTGGGTTGTAGAAGGACTGTTATAGAGAGCAGACTTTTGAGGCTGGGTTGCAGAAAGACTGTTATAGAGAGCAGAGTTTGAGGCTGGGTTGCAGAAGGATCTCACAGAGAGCAGAGGTTGGTGACTGAGGTGCAGGACGACTGTTACAGAGAGCAGTGGTTGGAGACTGGGGTTCAGAAGGATCGTGCAGAGAGCAGAGGTTTCAGACTGAGGTGAAGAAGGCTGTTACAGAGAGCAGAGTTTGGAGCCTGGGTACGGAAGGGCTGTTACAGAGAGCAGAGTTTGGAGACTGGGTTGCAGAAGAATATAACGTAGAGCAGAGTTGGAGACTGGGGTGCAGAGGGACTGTTATAGAGAGCAGATGTTAAAGACTGAGATGCAGAAAGACAGTTACAGAGAGCAGAGTTTGGAGACTTGGGTGCAGAAGGACTGATACAGGAAGCAGAGGTTGGAGACTTGGGTCCAGAATGAACCTTACAGAGAGCAGAGGTTGGAGACTGCAGTACAGAAAAACTGTTGCAGAGTGCAGAGTTTGGAGAATGGGATGCAGAAGGACTGTTTCAGAGAGTAGATGTTAAAGACTGGGGTGCAGAAGAACTGTTGCAGAGAGCTGAAGTTGGAGACTGGGGTGCAGAAGGATTGTTGCAGGAAGCACAGGTTGGAGCCTGGGGTGAAAAAGGACTGATACAGAGATCAGAGTTTAGAGATTGGGGTGCAGAAGGATCTTACAGAGAGCAGAGGTTGGAGAGTGGGGAGCAGAGGAACTGTTGCACAGAGCAGAGGTTGGAGACTCTGTGCAGAAGGACTGTTACAGAGAGCAGAGATTGGAGACTGGGGTGGCAGAAGGATCTTACATAGAGCAGATTTTGGAGACTGAGATGCAGAAGAAATGTTACTGAGAGCAATGGTTGGAGACTTGGGTGCAGAAGGATTTTTGTAGAAAGCAGAGGTTGGAGACTAACATGCTGAAGGACTCTTGCAGACAACAGAGTTTTGAGAATGTGTTGTAGAAGGACCATTGAAGAGAGCAGATGTTGGAGACTTAGGTGCACAAGGATTGTTATAGTGAGCAGAGGTGTCAGACTGGGGTGAAGAAGGACTGTTACGGAGATCAGAGTTAGGAGACTGGGGTGCAGAATGATCTTTCAGAGAGAAGAGGTTGGAGACTGCGGTGCAGACAAACTGTTGCACAGAGAAGAGGTTTGAGACTGGGGTGCAGAAGGACTTTTATAGTGAGCAGAGTTTGGAGACTGGGTTGCAGAAAGATATTTCATAAAGCAGATATTGGAGACTGAGTTGCAGAAGAAATGATACCCAGAGCAGAGTTTGGAGACTGGGGTGAAGAAGGACTTTTGCCGAGAACAGAGGTTGGAGACTGTCGTGCACAAGGACCGTTGCAGAGAGCAGACGTTGGACACCGGGGTGAAAAATGAATTTTACAGAGAGCAGAATTAGGAAACTGGGGTGTATAAGGATCTTACAGATTGCAGAGGATGGAGACTGGGGTGGAGAAGGACTGTTACAGAGAGCAGACGTTGGAGACTGAGTTGCAGACTAACTGTTTCAGAAAGCAGAGTTTAGAGACTGTGGTGCACAAGATTTTTGCAGAGAGCAGAGTTTTCAGACTGATGTACAGAAGGACTGTTCCAGAGAGCAGAGGTTTGACACTGGGGTGCATAAGGATCATTGCAGAGAGCAGAGGCTATAGACTGGGGTACAGTAGGACCATTGCAGAGGTCAGTGTTTGAAAACTGAGGTGCAGAATGATTGCTTACAGAGAACAAAAGTTGGATACTGGGGTGCAGAAGGAATGTTGCAGAGAGCAGAGATTGGAAACTGGGGTTTACAAAGAGTGTGACAGAGAGCAGAGTTTGGAGACTGGGGTGCAGAATTACTGTTACAGAGAGAAGAGTTTAAAGACAGGGTTGCAGAAAGATCTTACCGAGGGCAGAGGTTGGATACTGAGGTGGAACAGGACTGTTAGAGAGAGCAGAGTTTGGAGACTGGGGTGCAGAAGGATCGTTGCAGAGAACTGAGTTATCAGACTGAGGTGCTGAAGGACTGTTTAAGATTACAATGTTGGAGACTGGGGTGCAGAAGGATTCTTTGTAGAGAGCAGAGGTTTCAGACTGGGGTGGAGAAAGACTGTTACAGAGAAAAGAGATTAAAGACTGCGGTGCAGAAGGCCTATTACAGAGATCCGAGCATTGTGAAGGGATGCAGAACGACTGTTACAGAGGGCAGAGTTTGGAGACTGGGTTGCAGAAGGATCCTACAGAGAGCAGAGGTTGGAGACTGAGGTGAAGAAGGACTGTTACAGAGAGAAGAGGTTGGAGACAGAGGTGCAGAAGGACCATTGCAGAGAGCAGAGTTGGAGACAGAGGTTAAGAAGGATTGTTACAGAGAGCAGAGGTTGGATTCTGGGGTGCAGAAGGACTGTTGCAGGGAGCAGGTGTTTGAGACTTGGGTGCAGAAGGACTGTTGCAGAGAGCAGAATTTGGAGACTGAGTTGCAGAAAGACTGTTACAGAGAGAAGAGGTTGGAGACTGGTGTTCAGAAGGACTGATACAGAAAGCAGAGGTTAGAGACTAGGGTGCAGAAGGACCGTTGCAGAGAGCAGAGTTCGAAGACAGCAATAAAGGAGGACTGTTACAGAGAGCAGAGGTGAAAGAATGGTTAATAGAAGAAATGTTTCAGAGTGCAGATGTTGGAGACTGGGGTGCAGAAGAACTGTCGCAGAGGGCAGATTTTGGAGACTGAGGTGCAGAAAGAATGTTACAGAGAGCAAAGTTTGGAGACTGCGGTGCAGAAATACTGATACAGAAAGCATATGTTGAGACTGGGGTGCAGAAGGACAGTTACAGAGAGCAGAGGTTGGAGACTGTGGTACAGAAGGACTGTTGCAGAGAGTAGAGGTTAGAGAATAGGTTGCAGAAGGACTGTTACACAGAACAGATGTTAGAGAATGGGGTGCAGAAGTAAGTTTGCAGAGTTCAGAGGTTGGAGACAGAGGTGCAGAAGGACTGTTACAGAGCAGAGGTTGGAAACCGTTGTTCAGAAGGACTTATACAGAAAGCAGAGGTTTGAGACTGGGGTGCAGAAGGACCATTACAAAGAACAGAGGTTTGAGACTGCGGTATACAGAAGGACTGTTACAGAGAGCAGAGGTTGAAGACTGAGGAGTAAAAGGATTGATGCAGAGAACAGATTTTGAGACTGGGTTGTAGCAGGACCGTTGAAGAAAGCAGAGGTTGTAGACTAGGTTGGAGAAGGACTGTTGCAGAGAGCAGATATTGGATTCTGGTGTGAATAAAGGATCGTTGCAGAGAGCAGAGGTTGGAGACAGGGGTGCAGAAGGACGGTTGCAGAGAGCAGAAGTTGGATTCTGAGGTGCTTAAAAACAGTTACAGAGAGCAGAGGTTGGAGACTGGGGTGCAGAAAGGTAGTTGAAGAAAGCAGAAGTTGGAGACTGAATTGCAGAAAAATCTTTGAAGAGAGCAGAGGTGGAGACTGGGCTTCAGAAGGATCGTTACAGAGAGAAGAGGTGGGAGACTGTGGTGCAGAAGGACTTTTACAGAGAGCACAGAATAGAGACTGGGGTGCAGAAGGAATGTTGCAGAAAGCAGAGGTTGGAGACTGGGTTGCCGAAGGATCTTACGTGGAGCAGAGTTTTGAGACTGAGGTGCAGAAGAACTGTTGCAGAGATCAGATGTTGGAGACTTGGGTGCAGAAGGACTGTTGCAGAGAGCAGATGTTGGAGACTGGGATTCAGAAGGATCCTTGCAGATAGCAGATGTTGGACACTGGGGTGCAGAAGGACTGTTACACAGAGCAGAGGTTAAAGACTGAGGTGAAGAAGGACTGTTACAAAGATCAGATGTTGGAGACAGGGGTGCAGGACTGATACAGAGCAGAAGTTGAAAACTGAGGTTGAGAAGTACTGTTACACAGAGCAGAGGTCGGAAACTCGGGTGCAGAAGGATTATTGCAGAGATCAGAGTTTTCAGACCGAGGTACAGAAGAACTATTGCAGAGAGCAGATGTTGGAGATTGGGGTGCACAAGGACTGTAGCAGCGAGCAGGGGTTGGAGACTGGGGTGCAGAGGGATTGTTGCAGAGAGCAGAGGTTGGACACTGGGGTACAGAAGGACTGATACAGAAAGCAGAGATTGAGACTGGGGTGCAGAAGGTTTTACAGAGAGCAGAGTTTGGAGAGTGAGGTGCCAAAAAACTGTTACAGAGAGCAGAGTTTAGAGACTGGGTTGCAGAAAGATCTTACATAGAGCAAATGTTGGAGACTGAGGTGAAGAAAGCACTGTTACAGAGAGTAGAAGTTGGAGACTTAGGTGCAGAAAGACCGTTGCAGAGAGCAGAGGTTGGAGACTGAGGTGCAGAAGGATTGTTACAGAGAGCAGAGGTTGGAGACTGGGGTCTAGAAGGACTGTAGTAGAGAGCAGAGGTTTGAGACTAAGGTGCAGAGGGACAGTTACACAGAGCACAGGTTGGAGACTGGGATGCAGAAGGACTGATACATAAACAGAAGTTGGAGATTCGGGTGTATAAGTACCCTTACAGAGAGCAGAGGTTGGAGAATGCAGTACAGAAGGACTGTTATAGAGAGCCGAGGTTGAAGACTGGGTTGGAGAAGGACTGTTTCAGAGAGTAGATGTTGGAGACTTGGGTGCAGAAGGACTGTTGCATAGAGTAGAGATTGGAGACTGAGGTACAGAAGGACTCTTACATAGAGCAGAGGATAGAGACTGGGGTGCAGAAGGACTGTTGCAGAGAGCAGAGGTTGCAAACTGAGTTGCAGAAGGACTGTTACAGAGGGCATAGTTTTGAGACTGTGGTGCAAAACGACTGATACAGAAAGCAGAGGTTGAATACTTGGGTGCATAAGGACTTTTACCGAGAACAGAAGTTTGAGACTGCGGTACAGAAGAGTGTTACAGAGAGCAGAGGTTGGAGATTGGCGTGCAAAAGAACTGATGTAGAGAACAGAGGTTGGAGACTTGGGTGCTGAAGGATTGATGGGGCGAGTAGAGTATGGAGACTGGAGTGTAGAACGTTTGTTGCAGAGAGCAGAGTTTGGAGACTGCTGTGGAGAAAAACTTTTTCAGAGAGCAGACGTTGGAGACTGGGGTGCAGAAGGAACGTTGGTGGGAGCAGAGTATGGATACTGGGGTCTAGAAATACTGTTGCAGGGAGCAGATGTTGGAAATTGGGGTATAGAGGGATTGATTCAGAGAGCAGATGTTTGATACTTGAGTGCAGAAGGACTTTTGCATAGAGCAGAGGTTGTAGACTGAGGTACAGAAGGACTGTAAATGAGAGCAGAGGTTGGATACTGGGGTGCAGAAGAATTATTGCAGAGAGCAGAGTTTTAAGACTGAGGTACGAAAGAACTGTTGCAGACAGCAGATGTTGGAGATTGGGGTTCAGAAGGACTGTTGCCAGCGAGCAGAGGATTGAGACTAGGGTGCAGAAAGATTGTTGCAGAGAGCAGATGTTGGAGACTGGGGTGCAGAAGGACGGTTGCAGAAAGCAGAGTTTGGAGACTGAAGTGAAGAAGGACTGTACAAAGAGCAGAGTTTGGTTACTGGGGTGCAGAAGGACTGATACAAAAAGCAGAGTTTTGAGTCTGGGGTGCAGACTGACTGATACAGAGAGCAGAGGTTGGAAATTGGGGTGCAAGAAGACCGTTATAGAGAGAGAGAGTTTGAGACTGCCGTACAAAAGGACTGTTAACAGAGAGCAGAGTTTGAAACTGGGGTGCAGAAAGACCGTTGCAGAGAGCAGATGTGGGAGACTGGGTTGCAGAAGGACTATTACAGAGAGCAGACGTTGGAGACAGAGGTGCAGAAGGACAATTACAGAGAGCAAAGGACAGAGACTGAGGTGCAGAAAGACTTTTACAGATAGCAGAGGTTGGAGACTGAGGTGTAGAAAGATCGTTGCAGAGAGAAGAGTTTGGAGACTGAGGTGCATAAGGACTGTTACAGAAAGCAGAGGTTGGCAATTGGGGAGCAGATGGACCGTTACAAAGAGAAGAGTTTGAAGACTGTGATACAAAAGGACTTTTACAGAGAGGAGAGTTTGGAGACTGGGTAGAAGAAGGATCATTGCAGAGAGCAGGTGTTGGAGACTGGGGTGCAGAAGGATCATTGCAGACATCAGAGTTTCCAGACTGAGGCGCGGAAGGACTGTTGCTGAGAGCAGATGTTGAAGATTTGGGTGCAGAAGGACTGTTGCAGAGAGCATATTCTGGAGACTGGAATGCAGAAGGATCATTTCAGAGAGCAGAGGTTGGACACTGGGGTACAGAAGAACTGTTACACAGAGCAGAGGTTGGAGACTGGGGTCAAGAAGGACTTTTTCAGGAGCAGATGTTGGGGACTTGGGTGCAAAAGGACTGTTGAAGAGAGCAGATGTTGGAGACTGGGATGCAGAAGGATCATTGCAGAGAGCATAGGTTTGACACTGGGGGTCCAGAAGGACTGTTACAAAGAGTAGAGGTTGGAGACTGGGGTGAAGAAGGACTGTTGCAGGGAGCAGGTGTTGGATACTTGGGTGCAGAAGGACTGTTGCAGAGAGCAGAATTTGGAGACTGAGGTCCAGAAGGTCTGTTCCAGATAGCAGAGTTTGGAGACTGGGGTTGCAGAAGGACTGTTACAGAGAGCAGAATTTGGAGACTGCAATACAGGAGGACTGTTACAGAGAGAAGTGGTTGGAGATTGGGGTGGAGAAGAAATGTTTCAGAGTGCAGATGTTGGAGACTGGGGTGCAGAAGGACTGTTGAAGAGAGCAGAGTTTGGATACTGGGGTGCAGAAGAACTGTTGCAGAGAGCAGAGGTTGGAGACTGAGGTGCAGAAAGAATGTTACAGAGAGCAAAATTTGGAGAAAGGGGTACAGAATTACTGATACAGAAAGAAGAGGTTAGAGACTGAGGTGCAGAAGGACCGTTACAGAGAGCAGAGGTTGGAGACTGAGGTTCAGAAGGACTGTTGCAGAGAGCAGAGATTAGAGAATGGTATGCAGAAGGACTGATAAAGAGAGCAGAGTTTGGAGACTAGGGTACAGTAGGACCGGTGCAGAATCCAGAGGTTGGAGACTGTGGTGGAAAAGAAATGTTACAGAGAGCAGAGTTTGAAAACTGGAATGAAGAATAATCTAACAGAGAGCAGAGTTTGGAGACAGGGGTGCAGAAAGACTGTTGAGGAGAGAAGACTTTAGAGACTGGGGTGCTGAAGGCCTGTTACAGAGAGCAGAGTTTGGAGACTAAGTTAAAGAAGGCCTGTTAATGACAGCAGAGTTTGAAGACTGGGGTGCAGAAGGATTGTTATAAAGAGCTGAGTTAGGATACTGAGTGGCAGAAGGATCTTACAGAGAGCAGAGTTTGGAGACTGAGGTGAAGGAGGACTGTTAAAGAGAGCAGTGGTTGGAGACTGGGGTGCAGAGGGATCGTGCAGAGAGAAAAGGTTTCTGACTGAGGTGTAGAAGGACTTTTACAGAGAGCAGAATTTGGAGACTGAGGTGCTGGAGAGCCGAGGTTGCAGACTGAGGTGCAGAAGGACTGTTACAGGGAGCAAATTTTGGAGACTGTGTTGCAGAAGGATCTTTAATAGAGGAGAGTTTGGAGACTGAGGTGCAGAAGGACTGTTACAGAGATCAAAGGTTGGAGTCTGGGGTGCAGAAGGATTGTTGCAGAGAGCAAAATTTTCAGACTGAGGTGAAGAAGGACTGTTTCAGAGAGCACATTTTGGAGACTGGGATGCAGAAAGATTGTTACAGAGACCAGACGTTGGAGACTGGGGTGTAGAACAACTGCTACAGAGAGCAGAGGTTGGAGACTAAGGTGCATAAGTCCTGTTACAGAAAGCAGAGTTCTGAGACTGGGGTGCAGAAGAACTTTTACAGAGAGCAGAGTTTTGAGACTGGGTTTAAAAGGATCTTACAGAGAGCAGAAGTTTGAGACTGAGGTTCAGAAGGACTGCTGCAGAGATGAGATGTTTGAGACTATGGTTCAGAAAGACTGTTGCAGAGAGCAGAAGTTGGAGAATTGTGTACAGAAAGACTTGCAGAGAGCAGAGGTTGGAGAATGAGGAGCCGAATGGACGGATAATGAAAGCAGAGGTTGGAGACTGACGTGCAAAAGGACCTTTACAGAGAGCAGAGTTTGGAGACTGTGGTACAGAAGGACTATTACAGAGAGCAGAGATTGGAGACTGGGGAGCAGAAGGACTGTTGCGGAGTACAGAGGTTGGATACTGAGGTACAGAATGAGTGTTACAGAGAGCAGAGGTTGGAGACTTGGGTGCAGAAGGATAATTGCAGAGAGCAGATTTTTCAGACTCAGGTACAGAAGAACTGTTGCAGAGAGCAGATGTTGGAGATTCGGTTGCACAAGGACTGTTGCAGCAAGCAGATATTGGAGACTGGGGTGCAGAGTGATCGTTGCAGAGAGCGGAGGTTGGAAAGTTGGGTGCAGAAGGCCTTTTACAGAGAGCAGAGTTTGAAGACTCAGGTGCAGAAGGACTGTTACAGAGAGCAGAGTTTGGAGACTGGGGTTCAGACGGACTGTTGCAGAGCAGTTTATGGAGACTAGGGTGTAGAAGGACTGTTACAGAGAGCAGAGATTGGAAGCTGGGGTGCAGAAGGACTCTTGCAGAGATCAGAGGATGGATACTGGGTTGAAGAAGGACTGTTGCAGAGAGCAGATGTTGGAGACTGGGGTGCAAAAGGAATGTTTAAGAGAGCAGTAATTGGAGACTGGGTGCATATGGACTATTGCAGACAGCAGAGGTTGCAGACTGAAGTGCAGAAGGACTGATACAGACAGCAGATTTTCGAGAATGTGGTGCAGAAGGACTGATACAGAAAGCAGAAGTTGGACAATGTGGTGCAGAAGAACCCTTACAGAGAACAGAGGTTGGAGACTGCAGTACAAAATGACTGTTACAGAGAGCAGAGGTTTTAGACTGGGGTGCAGAATAACTGTTTTAGAGATCAGAGTTTGGAGACTTCGGTGCAGAAGGACCATTGCAGAAAGCAGTGGTTGAAGACTGGGTTTCAGTAAAATCTTACAGAGAGCAGAGTTTGCACACTGAGGTGCAGAACGACTGTTGCAGAGAGAAGAGGTTGGAGATTGGGGCGCAAAAGCACTTTTGCAGAGAACAGAGGTTGGAGTTTGAGGTGCAGAAGGACTGTTACAGAGAGCAGAGTTTAGAGACTGGGGTGCAGAATGACTGATACATAACGCAGAGTTTGGAGACTCTGGTGCGTAAAGACCATTACAGAGAGCAGAGGTTGCAGACTGCAGTACAGAAGGACTGTTCCAGAGAGCAGAGGTTGGAGACAGGTTTGCAAAATTATCTTACAGAGAGCATAGGTTAGAGACTGGGGTGCAGAAGGACTGTTGCAGAGCAGATTATGGAGACAAGGGTGTAGAAGGTCTGTTAAAGAGAGCAGAGGTTGTAGACTGGGATGCAGAAGCATCATACAGAGAGCAGATTTTGGAGACTGAGTTGCAGAAGGACTGTTGCAGAGAGCAGAGATTTGAGACTGGGGTGCAGAAGGACTGTTAAAGTGAGCAGAGTTTGGAGACTTGGGTGCAGAAGGCCTGTTACAGAGAGAAGAGGTTGGAGACTGGAGTGCAGAAGGCCTCTGACATAGAGCAGAGTTTGGAGACTGAGGTGCAGAAGAACTGTTGCAGAGAACAGAAGTTGGAGACTGGGGTGCATAAGAACAGTTGCTGAGAGAAGAGGTTGGAGATTGATGTGCAGAAGTACTTTTACAGAGAGCAGAGGTAGGAGACTGGGGTTCAAAATGAATGTTGCAGAGAACAGAGGTTGGAGACTGGGGTGTAGGAGGACTATTACAGAAAGCAGAGGTTAGAGACTGAGGTGCAGAAAGACTGTTAAAGAGAGCAGATGTTGGAGAGTGGGTTTAGAAGGACTTATAGAGAAAGCAGATGTTGGAGACTTGGGTGCAGAAGGAATGATAAATAGAGCAGAGTTTGGAGACTCCAGTGCACAAGGACTGCTAACGAGTGCAGAGGTTGAAGACTGGGGTGCAGAAGGACTGTTGCAGAGAAAAGAAGTTGGAGACTGGGGTGCAGAATTATTGTTACAGAGAGCAGAGTTTGGAGACTGGGGTGCAGTAATACTGTTTCAGTGAGCAGAGTTTGCTAGACTGTGTTTCAGAAGGGTCTTAAAGAAAGAAGAGGTTGGAAACTGATGTACAGAGGTTGGAGACTGTGGTGCAGAAGGATTGTTACAGAGAGCAGAGGTTAGAGACTAGGGTGCATAAGGACTGCTACAGAAAGCAGAGGTTGGAGACTCGGATGCAGAAGTACCCTTACAGAGAGCAGAGGTTGGAGAATGAAGTACAGAAGGACTGTTACAGAGAGCAGCGGTTGGAGACTGGGGTTGAGAAGGACTGTTGCAGAGAGCAAATGTTGGAGACTGGGTTGCAAAAGGACTGTAGAGGATCTTACAGAGAGCAGAGGTTGGATACTGGGTTTCAGAAGGACAGTTACAGAGAGCAGACGTTAGAGACTGAGTTGCAGAAGGACTGTTACAGAAAGCAGAGTTTAGAGACTGTGGTGCACAAGGATCCTTGCAGAGATCAGAGATTTCAGACTGATGTACAGAATGACTGTTGCAGAGAGCAGATGTTGGAGACTGGGGTGCAGAAGGATCGTTGCAGAGAGCAGAGGCTAGAGACTGGGGTGCTTTAGGACCATTGCAGAGGTCAGAGTTTGGGAACTGAGGTGCAGTAGAATTGTTACAGAGAACAGAATTTGGATACTGGGGTGCAGAAGGACTGTTTCAGAGACCAGAGGTTGGAAACTGGGGTTTAGAAAGACTGTGGCAGAGAGCAGAGTTTGAAGACTGGGGTGCAGAAGGACTGTTACAGAGAGCAGAGTTTGGAGACAGGGTTTCAGAAGGATCGTTGCCGAGAACCAATTTTTCAGACTGAGGTGCAGAAGGACTGTTGGAGATTACAGAGGTTGAAGACTTGGGTGCAGAAGGATTTTTGCAGAGAGCAGAGGGTTGAGACTGTGGTGCAGAAGGACTGTTACAGAGAACAGAGTTTGGAGACTGCGGGGCAGAAGGCCTGTTATAGAGAGCAGAGTTTGGTGAAAGGATGCAGAACGACTGTTACAGAGGGCAGAGTTTGGAGACTGGGTTGCAGAAGAATCTTACAGAGAGTAGAGGTTGGAGGTTGAGGTGTAGTAGGACTCTTACATAGAGTAGAGGTTGGATACTGAGGTGCAGAAGGACCATTGCAGAGAGTAGAGGTGGAGACAGAGGTGCAGAAAGATTGTTACAGAGAGAAGAGGTTGGAGACTGGGGTGCAGAAGGACTGTTGCAGATAGCAGAGGTGGGAGAATGGGGTGAAGAATGACTGTTGCAGGGTGCAGGTATTGGAGACTTGGCTGTAGAAGGACTGTTGAAAAGAGCAGAATTTGGAGACTGAGGTTCAGAATAACTGTTACAGAGAGCAGAGTTTGGAGACTGGGGTTAAGAAGGACTGATACAGAAAGCAGAGGTTGGAGACTATGGTGCAGAAGAACCGTTGCAGAGAGTAGACTTCAGAGACTGCCATACAGGAAAACTGTTATAGAGAGTAGAGGTTGGAGAATTGTTTATAGAAGAACTGCAATAGTCCTCCTGCAATACAGGAGGACTATTAAAGAGAGAAGAGGTTGGAGATTGGGGTGGAGAAGAACTGTTTCAGAGTGCAGATGTTGTAGACTGGGGTTCAGAAGAACTGTTGCTGAGAGCAGAGTTTGGAGACTGGGGTGCAGAAGAATTGTTGCAGAGAGCAGGGGATGGAGACTGAGGTGCAGAAAAAATGTTACAGAGAGCAAAGGTTGGAAACTGGGGTGCAGAATTACTGATACAGAAAGCAGAGGTTGAGACTGGGGTGCAGAAGAACCGTTACAGAGAGCAGAGGTCGGAGCCTGTAGTATGGAAGGACTGTTGCAGAGAGCAGAGGTTAGAGAATGGGGTGCAGAAGGACTGTTACAGAGAGCAGAGGTTAGAGAATGAGGTGCAGATGTAAGGTTGCAGAGTTCAGAATTTGGAGACAAAGGTGCAGAAGGACTGTTACAGAAAGTAGAGGTTGGAATCCGTGGTTCAAAAGGACTTATACAGAAAGCAGAGGTTTGAGACTGGGGTGCATAAGGACCGTTAGAGAGAGCAGAGGTTGGAGACTGTGGTACAGAAGGACTGTTACAGAGAGCAGAGGTTTGAGACTGGAAAGTTGAAGGACTGTTGCAGAGAACAGATGTTGTAGACTGGGTTGCAGCAGGACCGTTGAGGAAAGCAGAGGTTGTAGACTGGGTTGGAGAAGAATAATACAGAGAGCAGAGTTTGGAAACTGAGGTGCAGAAGGACCTTACAGAGAACAGAGCTTGGAGACTGGGGTGCAGAAGGAGTGTTAAGGAGAGGAGACGTTAGCGACTGGGGTGCAGAAAGACCTCACAGAGAGCAGATGTTGGAGACTGGGGTGCTTAAGGACCATTCCATAGAGCAGAGGTTGGAGACAGGGGTGCAGACGGACAGTTGCAGAGAGCAGAGGTTGGAGACTGAGGTTCAGAAAACAGTTACAGAGAGCAGAGGTGGAGTGTGGGGTGCAGAAAGAACGTTACAGAGAGCAGAGGTGGGAGACTGCGGTGCAGAAGGACTGTTACAGAGAGCACAGTTTCGAGACTGGGGTGCAGAAGAATGTTGCAGAAAGAAGAGTTTGGAGACTGGGGTGCAGAATGACTGTTTCAGAGAGCAGAGGTTGGAGACTGAGATGCAGAAGGATTGTAAAACAGAGCAGACTTTGGAAACTGGGGTGAAGAATTATGATACAGAACGCAGAGGTGTGAGACTGTGGTGCAGAAGGACCGTTACAGAGAGCAAAGGTTGCAGACTGGCGTGCAGAAGGACTGTTTCGAAGAGCAGAGTTTGGAGACTGGGGTGCATAAGGCCTGCTACAGAGAGCAGAGGTTGGAGACTGGGTTGCAGAAGGACTGTTATAGAGAACAGAGTTTTGAGGCTGGGTTGAAGAAAAATCTTACAGAGAGCAGTGGTTGATGACTGTGGTGAAGGACGAATGTTACAGAGAGCAGTGATTAGAGACTGGGGTCCAGAAGGATCGTGCAGAGAGCAGAGGTTTCAGACTTAGGTGCAGAAAGACTGTAATTAAGAGAAGTGGTTGGAGACTGAGTTGCAGCAGGACTGTTACAGATAGCAGGGTTTGGTGACTGAGGTGCAGAAATACTGTTACATAAAGAAGAGGTTGGAAATTGGGGTACAGAGGAACCGTTACAAAGAGCAGAGGTTGAAGACTGCGGTATAGAAAGACTGTATCGGAGAGCAGAGGTTTGAGAATACGGTGCATAAAGACTGTTACAGAGAGCAGAGGTTGGAGACTGGGGTGCAGAAGGATTGTTACGGAGAGCAGAGGTTGGTGACTGTTGTGCAGAAGGACTGTTACATAGAGCAGAGTTTGAAGACTGGGTGTAGAAGAACTGTTGCTGAGAGCAGAGGCTGGAGACTTGGGTGAAGAAGAAGTGTTTCCAAGAGCAGAATTTGGAGACTGAGGTGCAGAAGGACTGTTGAGGAGAGGAGACGTTAGAGACTAAGGTGCAAAAGGATCGTAGCAGAGTACAGCGTTCTAAGACTGAGGTGCAGAAGCACTGTTGCAGAGACCACAGGTTGGAGACTGGGGCGCAGAAGGACTGTTGCAGAGAGCAGTGGTTGGAGACTGGGGTGCAGAAGTCTTGTTATAGAGAACAGACTTTGGAGACTGGGGTTCAGAAGGCCTTTTACGGAGAGGAGAGTTGGGAGAAGGGGTTCAGAAGGACTGTTAGAGAGGGCAGTTGGGAGACTGGGTTGCAGAAGGATCTTACAGAGAGATGATGTTAGAGACTGAGGTGTAGAATGATTGTTGCAGAGAGCAGAGGTTGGAGACTGGGGTGCAGAAAAACTGATACTCAAAGCAGAGGTTGGAGACTGGGGTTAAGAAGGACCAATACAGAGAGAAGAGTTTGGAAACTCCAGAAGAGAAGGACTTTTACAGGGAGCAAAGTTTGGAGACCATGATGCAGAAGGACTGTTGCAGAGAACAGAGGGTAAAGACTGGGGTGCAGAAGGATTCTTACAGAGAGCAGAGTTTGGAGACTGGGGTGCAGAAGGTTTGTTGCAGAGAGCAGATGTTGGAGACTGAGGTGCAGAAGGATCGCTAAAGAGAGCAGAGTTTGGAGACCAGGGTGCAGTAGAATAGTTATAGAGAGCACAGGTTGGAGACTGGGGTGTAGAAGAAATGTTGCAGAGTGCAGAGGTTGGAGACTGGGATGCAGAAGTACTGTAGCAGAGAGCAGAGGTTGGAGACTTGGATGTGGAAGGACTGTTGCAGAGAGCAGACGTTGAAGACTGGGATGCAGAAGGATTCTTGCACAGAGCAGAGGTTGGAGACTGGGGTGCAGAAGCAGTGTTACAGAGAGCAGAGTTTAGAGATTGGGGTTCAGAAGAACTGTTACAGAGAGCAAAGTTTAGAGCCTGGGGTGTAGAAGGACTGTGGCAGAGAACAGAGTTTGAAAACAAGGGTGCAGAAGGGCTGTCACAGAGAGCAAAGGTTGGAGACTGAGTTGCAGAAGGATTGTTACAGAGAGCAGAGATTGAAAACTGAGGTGCAGAACGATCATTGTAGAGAGCAGAGCTTGGAGACTGGGGTGGAGAAGGACTGTTGCAGAGAGCAGAGTTTGGAGACTGAGGTGCAGAAGGATCGTTGCAGAGAGAAAAGTTTGGAGACTGGGGTGCAGAAGGCCTGTTACAGAGAGCAGAATTTAGAGACTGGGGTGCAGAATGTTTGTTACAGATAGCACAGTTTGGAGACTGGGGTGCAGAAGGATCGATGCAGAGAGTAGAGGTTTCAGACTGAGGCTTAGAAGGACTTATACAGAGAACAGAGTTTTGATTCTGAGGTTCAGAAGAACTGTAACAGAAAGCAGAAATTGACAATTCGCGTGTAGAAGAACCGTTATAGAGAGAAGAGGTTGGAGTCTGCAGTACAGAAGGACTGTTACAGAGAGCAGAGTTTGGAGACTGGGGTGCAGAAGGACCGTTGCAGAGAGCAGATGTTGGACAATGGGGTGGAGAAAGACTGTTACAAAGAGCAGACGTTGGAGACTGAGGTGCAGAAGGATTGTTACAGAGAGCAGAGGTGGAGACTGTGGGGCAGAAAGACCATTACAGAGAGCAAAGGTTGGAGACTGAGGTGCAGAAGAACTTTTACAGAGAGCAGAGATTGGATACTGGGGTGCAGAAGGACTGTTGCAGAGAGCAGAGTTTGGAGACTGGGATGAAAAAGGATCTTCCAGAGAGCAGAGACTGGAGACTGGTGTGCAGAAGGACTGTTGCAGAGAGCAGAGTTTGGAGACTGAGGTGCAGAAAGATCATTGCAGAGACAAGAAGTTGGAGACTCGGGTGGAGAAGGACTGTTACAGACAGCATAGGTTGGAGACTGAGGTGCAGAAGGATCGTTTCAGAGAGTAGACTGGGGTGCAGAAAGAGAGAGACTGGGGTGCAGAAAGACCGTTACAGATTAAAGAGTTTGGATAGTAAGGTGCAGAAAGTCTTTTACAGAGAGGAGAGGAACCATTGCAGAGAGTAGACGTTAGAGACTATGGTTCAGAAGGAATGTTACCGAGAGAAGAGTTAAAAAGTAGGGTGCAGAAGAATCTTCCAGTGAAAAAAGTTTGGAGACTGGAGTGAAGAATGATTGTTGCAGAGAGCAGACGTTGGCGACTTGGGTGCAGAAGGATCGTTACAGAGAGCAGAGGGTGAAGACTGGGGGTGCCAAAGAACTGTTACAGAGAGCAGAGTTTGGAGAGTTGGGTGCAGAAGGACTGTTACAGAGAGCAGAGTTTGGAGTCTGGGTTCAGAAGTACTGTTACAGAAAGCAGAGTTTGGAGACTCGTTTTCAGAAGAATTTTACTAAGAGCAGAGTTTTGAGACTGCGGTACAGAAGGACTGTTACAGAGAGCAGACGTTGCAGACTGGGGAGCAGAAAAACTGTTGCAGAGGACAGAGGTTTGAGACTGGGGTGCAGCTCGACCATTGCAGAAAGCATAGGATAGAGACTGGGGAAGAGAAGGCATGAAACAGAGAGCAGAGTTTGGATACTGGGGTGCAGTAGGATCTTACAGAGAAAAGCGGATGGAGACTGATGTGCAGTAGGACTCTTACAGAGAGCAGAGGTTGGAGACTGGGGTGCAGAAGGACTGAAAGAGAAAGCAGAGATTGGAATTTGTAGTGAAAAAAGAAGGTTACAGAGAGCAGAGGTTTGAATGCAGTACAGAATTTCTTTTACAGAGAGCAGTGGTTGGAGTCTAGGGTTCAGATGGACTGTTGCAGAGATCAGATGTTGCTAACTAGGGTGCAGAAAGACTGTTGCAGAGAGCAGAGGTTGGAGACTGGGGTGCAGAAGGACTGATACAGAAAGCAGAGTGTGGAGACTGGGGTGCAGAAGGACTCTTACAGAGAGCAGATGTTGGACACTAGGTTGCAGAAGGACTGTTAAAGCGAGCAGAGTTTAGAGCCTGGGGTGCAGAAGGACTGTTGCAGAGAGCAGAAGTTGGAGACTAGGATGGAGAAGAATTGTAGCAGAGAGAAGAGTTTGGAGAATGGGGTGCAGAAGGACTGTTGCAGAGTGAAGAGTTTGAAGACAGATGTGCAGAAGGACCTTTGCAGAGAGCAAAGTTTGGAGACTGTGGTGCAGAAGGAATATTAAAGAGAGCAGTAGTAGAAGACTGGGGTGCAGAAGGATTGTTACAGAGAGCAGAGGTTGGAGAGTGGGTTGCAGAAGGTCTGTTGCCGAGAGCAGAGGTTGGAATCTGGGGTGCAGAAGGACTGTTACAAAGAGCATAGTTTCGAGACTGGGTTTCAGAATTCCTGTTACAGAGAGCAGAGGTTGGAAACTGTTGTGAAGAAGGACTGTTACAGAGAGCAGAGTTTGGAGACTGGGTTGCAGAAGGGTCTTACAGAGAGCAGAGGTAGGAAGCTGAGGTTCAAAGGATCATTGCAGAGAGCAGAGTTTTCAGACTGAGTTGCAGAAGGACTGTTTCATAGAGCAGATGTTGGAGACTGGGGTGCAGAAGGACTGATGCAGAGAGCAGAGGTTGGAGACTGGGGTGAAGAAGGATCGTTGCAGGGAGCAGAGTTTGGAGACTGGTGTGCAGAATGACTGTTACAGAGAGCAGAGTTTGGAGACTGGGTTGGAGAAGGATTCTACAGAGAGCAGAGGATGGACAATGAGGTGCAGAAGGAGTGTTAAAGAGAGTAGAAGTTGTAGACTGAGTTGCAGAAGGACCGTTGCAGAAAACAGAGTTTGGCGACTGAGATTCAGAAGAATTGTTACAGAGAGCAGAGGATGAAGACTGGGTTGCAGAAGTACCTTTGCAGGCAGCAGAGGTTGGAGACTGTTACAGAGAGCAGAGTTTAAAGACTGGGTTGGAGAAGAATTGTACAGAGAGCAGAGGTTGGAGAATGAGGTGCAAAAGGAGTTTTAAAGATTGTAGAATTTGTAGACTGAGGTGCAGAAAGACCGTTGCAGAGAACAGAGTTTGGAGACTGAGATGCAGAAGGATTGTTACAGAGAGTAGAGGATGATCACTGGGTTGCAGAAGTACTTTTGCAGGGAGCAGAGGTTGGAGACTGGGGTGCAGAAGGACTGTTGCTGAGAGCAGAGGTTGGAGACTAAGGTCCAGAAGGACTCTTACCGAGAGCAAAGTTTCGAGACTTGGGTGCAGAAGGACTGATACAGAAAACAGAATTTGGAGTCCTGGGTGGAGAAAGACAGTTACAGATAGCAGAGTTGGAGACTGCAGTACAGGAGGACTGTTACAGAGAGTAGAGGTTAAAGACTGGAGTGCAGAAAGACTGTTTCAGAGAGAAGATGTTGGTAACTATGGTGCAGAAGGACTGTTCCAGAGAGCAGATTTTAGAGACTGGGATGCAGAAGGACTGTTGCAGAGAGCATAGGTTTGAGACTGGGGTGCAGAAGGACTGTTACAGTGGACACAAGTTGAAGCCTGGGGTGCAGAAGGACTGTTACAGAAATCACAGGATGGAGACTGAGGTGCAGAAGGAGAGATACAGAGAGCAAAGTTTGGAGACTGGGGTTAAGAAAAACTGAGGTAGGAGACTGGGTTCAAAAATCAGAGGTAGGAGACTGGGTTGCAGAAGGACCATTACAGAGAGCAGAGGTTGGAAACTGAGATACAGAAGGACTGTTACAGAGAGCAGATGTTGGAGACTAGGGAGCAGAAGTACTTTTAGAGAGAAAAGAGTTTTGAGACTGCGGTGCTGCAGGACCCTCGCAGAAAGCAGAGGTTTGAGACTGTGGTAGAGAAGGAGTGTTAGAGAGAGCAGATTTTGGAAACTGGAGTGCAGAAAGATCTTACAGAGATCAGAGGTTGGAGACTGTGGTGCAGAAGGACTGTTGCAGAGACTGACGTTGGAGACTGGGGTCCAGAAAGATCTTTGCAGAGAGCATTGTTTGGAGACTGGGGTGAAGAAGGACTGTGGCAGAGAGCAGATGTTGGAGACTGGGGTGCAGAAGGACTGTTACAGAAAGCAGAGGTTGGAGACTAGGTTGTAGAAGAAGTGTTACAGAGAGCAGATTTTAGAGACTGAGGTGAACATGGACTGTTACAGAGAGCAGAGTTTGCAGACTGAGGTGCGGAAGGACAGTTACAGAGAGCAGAATCATGAGACTGGTGTGCAGAAGGACTGTTAACTAGAGCAGAGGTTGGAGCCTGGGGTTCAAATGGATCATACAGAGAGCAGAGTTTGGAGACTGGGGTGCAAAAGGACTGTTGCAGAGAGCAGATGTTTGAGACTGGGTTGGAGAAAAATCAATGCAAAGAGAAGAGGTTTGAGACTGGGGTACAGAAGGCCTGCTACAGAGAGCAGAGGTTAGAGACTGAGTTGCATAAGTCCTATTACAGAAAGAAGAGTTTGGAGACTGTTATGCAGCAGGACTGTTACAGAGTGCAGAGTTTAAATACTAAGTTGCAGAAAGATCTTAGAGAGAGCAGACTTGTGCGACTGAGGTGCAGCAGGACTGTTACACAGAGCAGAGGTAGGAGACTGGGGTGCAGAAGGGTCCTTGCAGAGAGCAGAGATTTCAGACTGAGGTGCAGAAGAACTGTTGCAGAGAGCAGATGTTGAATACTGGGGTGCAGAAGGATTGTTACAGAGAGCAGAGTTTGGAGACTGGAGTGCATGAAGATCTTACAGAGAGCAGAGATTGGTGACTAGGGTACAGAAGGACTGTTGCCTGGAGCAGAGGTTGGAGACTGGGGTGGAGAAAAATTATTGCAGAGAGAAGAGGTTGGAGACTGGGGTTATGAAGGCCTATTACAGAGAGCAGAGTTTCGAGACTGGATTGCAAAGTTCCTGTTACAGAGAGCAGAGGCTGGAAACTATTCTGCAAAAGGACCGTTACAGAGAGCAGAGTTTGGAGACTGGGTTGTAGAAGGGTCTTACAGAGAGCAGATGTAAGAGACTGAGGTGCAGAAGAATCGTTGCAGAGAGCAAAATTTTAGACTTAGTTGCAGAAGGACTGTTACAGAGAGCAGATGTTTGAGACTGGTGTGCAGAAGGACTGTTGCAGAGAGGAGAGGTTGGAGACTGGGGTGAAGAAGGATCGGTGTAGAGAGCAGATGTTGGAAACTGGTGTGCAGAAGGACAGATATAGAGCAGAGTTTGGAGACTGGGTTGGAGAAGAATCCTACAGAGAGCAGAGGTTGAAGAATGAGGTGCAGAAAGACTGTTACAGAGAGTAGATGTTGGAGACTGAGTTTCAGAAGTAACTTTGAGGAGTACAGAGTTTGGAGACTGAGGTTCAGAAGGATTGTTACAGAGACAGAAGTTGGAGACGGGGGTGCAGACGTACTGTTGGAGATAGCAGATTTTGGAGTCTGTGGTGCACAAGGACTGTTGCAGAGAGCAGAGGTTGGAGACTGAGGTGCAGAAGGACTGTTATAGAGAGCAGAGGTAGGAGATTGTAGTGAAGAAGGACTGACACAGAAAGCAGAGATTGGAGTCTGGGGTGCAGAAAGACCATTACAGAGAGCAGAGGTTGGATTCTGCAGTACAGGAGGACTGTTACAGAGAGCAGAGGTTGGAGACTGGGGTGCAGAAGAAGTGTAAGTGAGAGCATATGTTGGTAACTAGGGTGCTGGAGGAATGTTGCAGAGAGCAGAGTTTGGAGACTGGGGTGCAGATGAACTGTTGCGGAGACCAGAGGTTAAAGACTGAGGTGCAGAAAAACTGTTGTAGAGAGCAGAGGTTGGAGACTGGGGTGCAGAAGGAGTGTAAGTGAGAGCAGATGTTGGTAACAAGGTGCTGGAGGAATGTTGCAGAGAGCAGAGTTTGGAGACTGGGGTGCAGAAGAACTGTTGCGGAGACCAGAGGTTAAAGACTGGGGTCCAGAAGGATCGTTGCAGAGAGCAGAGGTTAGGAGACTTGGTTGCAGAAGGCCTGCTTCAGAGAGCAGATTTGGAGACTGGCATGCAAAAGGCCTGTTACAGAGAGAAGAGGTTGGAGACTGGGGTGCAGAAGGACTGTTTTAGAGATCAGATGTTGGAGACTGGGGTTCAGTAGGATTATTGCAGAGAGCAGAGGTTAAAGACTGGGGTGCAGAAGGATCATTGCAGAGAGCAGTGGTTGGAGACTTGGGTGCAGAAGGCCTGCTACAGAAAGCAGATTTGGAGACTGGAGTTCAGAAGGCCTGTTACAGAGAGAAGAGGTTGGAGACTGAGGTGCAGAAGGACTGTAACAAAGAGCAGAGTTTGGAGACTCCGTTGTAGAAGGACAGTTTCAGAGAGCTGAGGTTAAATACAGGGGTGCAGAAGGCCTGCTATAGAGAACAGAGTTTTGAGACTGGCGTGCAGAAGGCCTGTTACAGAGAGGAGAGGTTGGGGACTGGGGTGCAAAAGGAGTGTTACAGAGAGCAGAGTTTGGAGACTGGTTTTCTGAAGTAACTTACAGAGAGTAGATTTTAGAGACTGAGGTGCAGGTGGACTGTTACATAGAGCAGTGGTTGGAGACTGGGGTGCAGAAGAATCGTGGAGAGCAGAGGTTTCAGACTGATGTGTAGAAGGACTGTTACAGAGAGCAGAGTTTAGAGACTGACGTGCAGAAGGACTGTTACAGAAAGCAGAGTTTGGAAATTGGGGTGCAGAAGGACCGTTACAGAGACCAGAGGTTGGAGACTGCGGTATAGAAGGACTGTTACAGAGACCAGAGGTTGGAGACTGGGGTGCAGAAGGACTGTTACAGAAAGAACAGGTTGGAGACTTAGGTGCAGAAGGATAGATACATAGAGCAGAGGTTGGAGACTGGGGTTTAGAAGGACTGATTCAAAAAGCACAGGTTGGAAACTGGGTTGCAGAAGGACCGTTAGAGAGAGTAGAGGTTGGAAACTGCGGTACATAAAGTCTGTTACAGAGAGCAGATCTCGGAGACTGGGGAGCAGAAAGACTGTTGCAGAGGACAGAGTTTGGAGACTACGGTGGAGAGGAAAGGTTACAGAGAGCAGAGTTTGGAAACTGGAGTGCAGAAGGATCTTACAGAGAGCAGAGGTTGGAGACTGTGGTGCAGAAGGACTGTTGCAGAGAGCAGACGTTGGAGACTTGGGTCAAGAAGGTTCGTTCCATAGAGCAGAGTTTGGAGACTGGGGTGCAGAAAGAGTGTTGCAGAGAGAAGATGTTAGAGAATGGTGTGGAGAATGACTGTTGCAGAGAGCAGATTTTAGAGACTGGGATGCAGAAGGACTGTTACAGAGAGCAGCGTTTGGAGACTTGTGTGTAGAAAGATTGTTACAGAGAGCAGAGAAGAGGTTGGAGACTGGGAAGCAGATGGCCTGTTACTCAGAGCAGAGTTTGGGGACTGGGGTGCAGAAGGACTGTTGCAGAGAGTAGACGTTGGAGACTAGGGTTCAGAAGGATCGTTGCAGAGAGCAGAGTTTGGAGAATTGGGTGCAGAAGGACTCTTACAGAGAGCAGAAGTTGGAGAATGGGTTGAAGAAGGCCTGTTACAGAGAGCAGAGTTTTGAGACTGGGGTGAAGAAGGACTTTTAGAGAGAGTAGAGTTTGGAGACCGCGTTGCAGAAGGATGTTACAGAGAGCAGAGGTTATAAACTGAGGTGCAGAAGCACTGTTACAGAGAGAAGAGTTTGGAGACTGAGGTGCAGAAGGACCGTTGCAGAGAGGAGACTTGGAGACTGAGGTGCAGAAGGATTGATACAGAGGGAAGAGGTTTGAGACTGGGGTGCAGAACTGATAACAGAAAGCAGAGGTTGGAGACTCTGGTGCAGAAGGACCCTTACAGAGAGCAGTGGTTGGAGACTGCAGTACAGAAGGACTGTTACAGAGAGCAGAGGTTGGAGACTGGGCTGGAGGAGACCTGTTTCAGAGAGCAGATGTTGGTGTCTGGGGTGCAAAACGACTGTTCCAGAGAGCAGAGGATGGATACTGCGCTATAGAAGGACCTTTGCAGAAAGCAGTGGTTGGGGACTGGGGTTCAGATGGATCTTACAGAGGGCAGAGTTTGCAGACTGAGATGTAAAAGGACACTTGCAGATAGCAGATGTTGGAGACTTGGGTGGAGATAAATCATTGCAGAGAGAAGAGGTTGGAGACTGGGGTGCAGAGGGCTATTACCGATAGCAGAGTTTGGAGACTGTTTTGCAGAAGTCTGGTTACAGAGAGCAGAGGTTGGAGACTGTTGTGCAGAACGACTGTTACAGAGTGCAGAGTTTAAAGACTGTGTTGCAGAAGGATCATAAAGAGAGCATAGTTGGGAGAAAGAGGTGCAGAAAGACTGTTACAGAGAGCAGAGGTAGGAGACTGGGGTGCAGAAGGGTCGTTGCAGAGAGCAGAGTTTTTATACTGAGGTGCAGAAGAACTGTTGCAGAGAGCAGATGTTGGTAACTAGGGTGCAGAAGGACTGTTGTAGAGCGCAGAGTTTGGAGACTGGTTTGCAGAAGGACTGTTGCAGAGAGCAGAGTTTGGAGACTGAGGTGCGGAAGTCCTCTTACAGAGAGCAGAGATTGGACACGCGGGTGCAGAAGAACTGTTAGAGAGAACAGAGGTTGGAGACTGGGGTGCAGAACGATCGTTGCAGAGAGCAGCGGTTGGAGACTGGGGTGCAGACGGCCTTCTACAGAGAGCAGAGATTGGAGACTGGCGTGCAGAAGGCCTGTTACTAAGAGGAGAGTTTGGAGACTGTGTATCTGAAGGATTTTATAGAGAGCAGAGGTTGGAGACTGAGGTGAAGGTGGACTGTTATAGGGAGCAGGGGTTGAAGACTGGGGTGCAGAAAGATCGTGCACAGACCAGAGGTTTCAGACTGAGGTGCAGAAGGACTGTTACAGAGAGTAGAGGTTGGAAACTGAGGTGTAGAAGGACTGTTATAGAGAGCAGAGTTTGGAGACTGAGGTGCAGAAGCACTGTTACATAAAGCAGAGGTTGGCAATTGGGGTGCAGAAGGACCGTTACAGAGACCAGAGATTGGAGACTGCGGTATAGAAAAAATGTTACAGAGAGCATAGTTTGGAGACTCGGGTGCAGAAGGAATGTTACAGACAGAACAGGTTGGATACTGAGGTGTAGAAGGATAGATACAGAGAGCAGAGGTTTTAGACTGGGGTTTAAAAGGACTGATACAGAAAACAGAGTTTGAAGACTGGGGTGCAGAAGTAATGTTACATAGAGCAGAGGTTGGAGACTGGGGTGCAGAAGGATCGTTGCAAGGAGCAGAATTGGAGACAGGGGTGCAGAATGATCTTTCAGAGAGCAGAAGTTGGAGACTGAGGTGCAAAAGAACTGTTTAAGAGATTAGAGGTTAGAGACTGGGGTGCAGTAGGATCATTGCGGAGAGCGGAGGTTGGAGACAGGCGTGCAGAATGATCGTTGCATAGAGCAGAGTTTGGAGACTGGCGTGCAGAAGGCCTGTTACAGAGAGGAGAGGTCAGAGACTGGAGTGCAGAAGGACTGTTATAGAGAGCAGAGTTTGGAGACCAGGTTTTTTAAGGATCTTACAAAGAGCAGAGGTTGGAGATTGAGGTGCAGGGGGACTGTTAAAAAGAGCAGTGGTTGGAGACTGGGGTGCAGAATAATCGTGGAGAGCAGAGGTTTCAGACTAGGTGCAGGTGGATATTTACAAAGAGCAGTAGTTGGAGACTGGTGTGTAGAAGGAGTGTTACAGAGAGCAGAGTTTGGAGACTCAGGTGCAGAAAAACTGTTACAGGAAGCAGAGTTTAGAAATTGGGGTGCAGAAAGACCGTTACAAAGAAAAGAGTTTGGAGACTGCGGTACAAAACTGTTACCCAGAGCAGATGTTGGAGACTGGGGTGCCGAAGGACTCTAAATATAGCAGAGTTTGGAGACGGGGTGCAGAAAGATCTTTCAGAGAGGTGAGGTTGGAGACTGGGGTGCAGAAAGATCGTGGCAGAGAGAAGAGTTTGGAGACTGGGAAGCAAATGGCCTGTTACCGAGAGCATAGTTTTGAGACTGGGGTGCCGAAGGCCTGCTACAGAGAGCAGAGTTTGGGGACTGGGGTGCAGAAGGACTGTTACAGAGAGCAGACATTGAAGACTGTTTTTCAGAAGAATCTTACAGAGAACAGAGGTTGGAGACTTAGGTGGAGAATGACTGTTACAGAGAGATGAGTTTGGAGACTGGGGTGCAGAAGGATCGTTGTCGAGAGCAGAGTTATCAGACTGAGGTTCAGAGGGACTGTTGCATAGAGCAGATGTAGAAGACATGGGTGCAGATGGACTGTTGTAGAGAGTAGACGTTGGAGACTGGGGTTCAGAAAGATCGTTGCAGAGAGCAGGGTTTGGAGACTGGGGTGCAGAAGGACTCTTACACAGATCAGAAGGTGGAGAATAGGTTGAAGAAGGCCTGTTACAGAGAGCAGAGTTTGGAGACTGGGGTGCAGAAGGACTTTTAGAGAGAGCAGAGTTTGGAGACCGGGTTACAGAAAGATGTTACAGAGAGCAGAGGTTGGAGACTGAGGTGCAGAAGCACTGTTACAGAGAGCAGAGTTTGGAGAGTGAGGTGCAGAAGGACAGTTGCAGAGAGGAGACTTGGAGACTGAGGTGCCGAAGGATTGATACAGAGAAAAGAGGTTGGAGACTGGGGTGCAGAAGAAATGATACAGAAAGCATAGGTTTGAGACTCAGGTGCAGAAGGACTCTTATAGAGAGCAGAGGTTGGAGACTGCAGTACAGAAGGACTGTTACAGAGAGAAGAGGTTGGAGACTGGGCTGGAGAAGAACTGTTTCAGAGAGCAGATGTTGGAGTCTGGGGTACAAAACGACTGTTCCAGATAGCAGAGGATGGAGACTGGGGTATAGAAGGACTGTTGCAGACAGCAGAGGTTGCAGACTGAGTTACAGGACTGTTACAGAGGGCAGAGTTTGAGGACTGGGGTGCAGAAATACCGTTACAGAGAGCAGAGGTTGGAGACTGCAGTACACAAGGACTGTTACAGAGAGCAGAGGATGGAGACTGCAGTGAAAAAGGACTGTTACAGAGAGCATATTTAGGAGACTGGGGTGAGGAAGGACTGTTGCAGAGAGCAGAGGTTGAAAACTGGGCTACAGAAGGACTGTTGTAGAGAGCAGATGTTGCAGAGTGACGTGCAGAAAGACTGTTAAAGAGAGCAGAGTTTGGAGACTGTCGTGCAGAATGACTGTTGCAGAGAGCAGAATTTGAAGACTGTGGTGCCTAAGGACTGTACAGAGAGCAGAGGTTGAAGACTTGAGTGCAGAAGGACTGATAGAGAAAGCAGGGTTTGGAGACTGGTGTGCAGAAGGACAGTTACAGAGAGAAGAGTTTGGAAACTGCCATACAGAAGGACTGTTACAGAGAGCAGAGGTTGGAGACTGGGGTGGAGAAGGACTGTTGCAGAGATCAGATGTTGGAGACTGGGGTGCAGAAAAACTGTTGCAGAGAGGAGGTTGGAGACTGGGGTGCAGAAAGACTGTTGCAGAGAGTAGGGGTTGGAGATTGCGGTGGAGAAGGACTGTTGCTGAGACCAAAATTTGGAGTCTGAGGTGCAGAAGGACTGTTACAGAGAACAGTGGTTAGAGACTTGAGTGCAGAAGTACTGATACAGAAAGCAGATTTTGGAGACTGGGGTGCAGAAGGAGTATTGTAGAGAGCAGATGTTGGAGACTGGGGTGCAGAAAGACTGTTGCATAGAGTAGAGGTTGGAGACTTGGGTGCAGAATGACTATTGTAGAGAGTAGAGGTTGGAGATTGGGGTGCAGAAGAACTGTTGTAGAGAGTAGAGGTTGGAGACTGGGCTTGAGAAAGACTGTTGCAGAGAGTAGCATTTGGAGATTGGGGTGCCACAGGACTGTTGCAGAGAGCAGTGGTTGGAGACTGAAGTGGAGAAGGACTATTACAGAGAGCAGAGTTTTGAGACTGGGGTAGATAAGTACTGATACAGTAAGCAGAGGTTGGAGACTGGGGTGCAGAAGGACTATTGCAGAGAGCAGAGGTTGCAGACTGATGTGCAGAAGGACTGTTACAGCAGCGCAGTTTGGAGACTGTGGTGCAGACAGACTGATACAGAAAGCAGAGGTTTGAAACTAGGGTGCAGAAGGACCATTAAAGAAAACATGGGATCCAACATGGAGGCCGGCGAGGAAGCAGCAATTCCAGTTTCTCTACTTTAACAGCATAAGAAAGACCCATCAGAACAGCGGCAGCCTAACTACGGAGGAACTTCTAGCATATTTCCCTTAAGAAGAGAGCTGCTGTGAACTGGTAGGTTTATTAGAAGTTACAGTTTGTCCCAGAGAAGTGGATTTTGGATGGCCACGTGGGCACAGAGGTCTAGTCCCGCAGCCATTAGCAAGCGGCTCCCCCGGGAGGCTTAGCTCTTGCGCTGGGAGGAGCCGCCTCACCTGCCCAGTTCCTAACCATGTGGCAACAGCTACCTGGCTCTACAGGTAGCCCCACAGCGGGTGCAGAAATCAACTTCTGCAACCAGCAACCGCTTTTGCAAGCGGCGGACACCCGGAGCGACTTGGCCCGCTCCGTCCAAACCGGAATTCGGCCTCCGCCATCGGGGCTTTCCTGGGAGGCCTAGTGCTCACTCTGGGAGCAGCCGCCTCACCCACCCGGTCCCTAACCAGGCAGCCACAGCTACCCGGCTAGACAGAAGGCCATGAGGCAGGTGCAGAAGTCAAGTCCTGCAACCAGCAACCACTTTTGCAAGCGGCGGACACCCGGAGCGACATGGCCCGCCCCGCCCTAACCGGCAGTCCGCCTCCGCCATCCTGGCTCCCCTGGGAGGCCTAGTGCTCGCTCTGGGAACAGCCGCCTTACCTGCCCGGTTCCTAACCACACAGTCGCAGCTACCCGGCTCTACAGGTGGCCCCCCCGGCGGGCGCAGAGGTCCAATCCTGCAACCACCAGCAGCTACTGAAAGCGACGGCGTCCTGGTGTGGAGTGGCAGCCCAAACCGGTAGATGCCTCTGCCATATCGGCTCTCCTGGGAGGCCCTGCTCTCGCTCGGCGAACAGCCAAACCACCCGCCCGGATCTTAACCACGCAGACACAGCTACCCCGCTCTTCACGTTGCTCCCGGTGGCCCGACTCAGCTAGAAGGGTCCCCGCATTGCCCAGCAAATGGCCATGCCCTCCAGGCTCTGCTAATAGCCCCGCCCACAAGGCAAACTACCGGGAAACTTCAAAATCTCTCTGTGGGAGTGACCGCAAGGACCAAAGGACTCTCGACACCCAACTCCCCTTACTGCCAGAGTCAGGGAGACCTGAGACCCACCAACGGAACAGGCCTAGAGGCCTGCCAGCATGGTAGATATGCCACTACAATTGGAGTAGGGGCAGAGCAGAGCAGCCACCCGCATCCGGATCAGGCCCAACGACCCAAGGGGGTGATAGTCATATCACCACAATTGGAGGCGTGGCAGAGCAGAGCCGCCAACCGCACGCGCAGGGTGGGTAGACCAGTGAACAACCCGCAGAGCAGGCCTAGCGACCCGCCAGCGCAGTATTGAGATCACCCCAACTAGAGAAGGAGCACAGCCACTACCCGCCCTGCAAGGGAAATTTTTCAACAAAGAGCAATATAAATAATTAGGGGGAAAAACTCATAAACACAACAGTTTCACCAAGCAGAAAGAAACATTAGCAGCATGAAAACACAAGGAAAGAAAGGACCACAAGCAATGCAGGTCAACTCAACTTTAGAAGAGGTAATAGCTGCAACAGATGGAATGTCAGATAAAGAGTTCAGGATATATATGCTTCAGATGATCTGGAGTCTCAAGGAAGACATGAGACAGCAAAATCAGACAATGAAAGATCACATTGACAAACAAATCCAGGAAGTAAAAGATCAATTTCACAGGGAGATAGAGGTAATAGAAAACAAACAAATTGAAATCCTAGAAATGCAGGAAACAATAAACCAACTTAAAAACTCAATTGAGAATACTACCAGCAGAGTAGATCACTTAGAAGAGAGAATATCAGGCAATGAAGACAAAGTATTTCAACTGGAAAAGAACATAGACAGCTCAACAAGTCTGCTAAGAAACCATGAGCAGAACATCCAAGAATTATGGGACAATATCAAAAGACCAAATTTAAGAGTCATTGGGATACAGGAAGGCACAGAGCTCCATACCAAAGGAACAAACAGTCTATTCAGTGAAATAATACGAGAAAACTTCCCAGACTTGAAGAATGAGACAGAATCCCAAATCCTAGAAGCCTACAGGACGCTGAATGTGCAAAATCATAAGAGATCCACACCTAGACACATTATAATGAAGATGTCCAACATACAGAATAAGGAGAGAATTTTAAAAGCTGCAAGAGAAAGAAAGCAGATTACATTTAGGGGCAAACCAATCAGGATAACAGCTGATCTCTCAACACAGACTCTGAAAGCTAGAAGATCCTGGAATAACATATTTCAAACGCTAAAAGAAAATGGGTTCCAACCAAGACTCGTGTATCCAGCGAAATTAAGCTTCAGGATAGAAGATGAAATTAAAACCTTCCAGGATAAACAAAAGATAAAAGAATTCGCAGCTAGAAAACCATCTCTTAAAAAAATCTTTTGCAAAACATTACAGGAAGAGGAAATGGACAATAACATTGAAAACCAACAATGGGAGGTAGGACAGTAAAGGGGGGAAAGTAGTCAAAGAGAATAACAAATCAGGTTTAGTAACATCAATAAACAAATATGGCTAGAAGAACAAACCGTATCTCAATAATAACCCTAAATGTTAATGGCTTAAACTCACCAATTAAGAGACATAGGCTAGTAGAATGGATCACAAAACAAGACCCAACAATATGCTGCCTACAGGAGACGCATCTGATAGGAAAAAATATTCATAGACTGAAGGTGAAAGGTTGGGAAAAATCATACCACTCATATGGACTGCGGAAACAAGCAGGAGTGTCCATACTCATATCTAATAAAATAGATTTCAAGCCAAAGTTAATCAAAAGGGATAAAGAAATACACTTCATACTGCTCAAGGGAACCATACACCAACAAGACATAACAATCATAAATATATATGCCCCAAATAATGATGCAGCTGTGTTCATCAAGCAAACTCTTCTCAAGTTCAAGAGTCTAATAGATCACCATACAATAATCATGGGAGAATTCAACACACCTCTCTCACCAGTGGACAGATCTTACAAACAAAAGTTAAATAAGGAAACTATAGAACTCAATAACACAATTAATAACCTAGACTTAATTGACATATATAGACTATACCACCCAACATCAAGTAGTTACACCTTTTTCTCAGCAGCACATGGAACCTTCTAAAAAATAGACCATATATTATGTCACAGGGCAACTCATAGACAATATAAAGGAGTAGAGATAATACCATGCATCTTATCTAATCATAATGGAATAAAACTGAAAATCAATGATAATAGAAAGAAGGAAAAATCAAGCATAACTTGGAGAATGAACAATAGGATGCTGAATGATCAATGGGTTTTAGAAGACATCAAGGAGGAAATTAAAAATTTCCTAGAGTAAAATGAAAACACAGACACACCATATCGGAATCTATGGGACACATTGAAAGCAGTTCTAAGAGGAAAACTCATTGCTTGGAGTTCATTCCTCAAAAAAAAAAAAGAAAAAAAAACAACAAATAAATGATCTCTTACTTCATCTTAAAATCCTAGAAAAAGAAGAGCAAAACAACAGCAAAAAAAGTAGAAGGCAAGAAATACCCCTCACACCTCAGACAGAGCCCTAATATCCAGAATGTACAAAGAACTCAAAAAATTAAAAAATAAGATAACAAATAATCCAATCAACAAATGGGCCAAGGACCTGAACAGACACTTCTCAGAGGAGGACATACAATCAATCCACAAGCACATGAGAAAATGCTCAACATCTCTAGCAATCAGAGAAATGCAAATCAAAACCACCCTAAGATACCATTTCACTCCTGTAAGATTGGCAGCCATTATGAAGTCAAACAACAATAAGTGTTGGCGAGGATGTGGGGAAAAGGGAACACTTGTTTACTGCTGGTGGGACTGCAAAATGGTGAGGCCAATTTGGAAAGCAGTATGGAGATTCCTGGGAAAGCTGGGAATGGATCCACCATTTGACCCAGCTATTGCCCTTCTTGGACTATTCCCTGAGGACCTTAAAAGAGCACACTATATGGATACGGCCACATCAATGATTATAGCAGCACAATTCACAATAGCTAGACTGTGGAACCAACCTAGATGCCCTTCAATAGATGAGTGGATAAAAAAATTGTGGCAGCTATACACAATGGAGTATTATGCAGCACTAAGAAACGACAAAATCATAGAATTTGCAGGGAAATGGATGGCATTAGAGCAGATTATGCTAAGTGAAGCTAGCCAAGCCCTAAAAAACAAATGTCAAATGTCTTCTTTGATATAAAGAGAGCCACTAAGAATAGAACAGGAAGGAAGAGCATGAGGAAAAGACTAACAGTAAACTAAGACGAATGGGGGGAGAGAAAGGAAGAGAGAAGGGAAAACATATGGAAATGGTAGGAGACCTTCAGTGATACACAAAATAATAAGAGGTTATGAGGGGCAAGGGGGTGGGGGGAAAAAAAGGGGAGAGAATTGAACAACAGGCAGAGGAGCTAGAGAGGGATGTTGGGAGGGGAGGGGAGGGGAGGGGGGATAGTAGGGGATAGGAAAGGTAGCAGAATACAACAGTCACTAATATGCCATTATGTAAAAATGTGAGTATGTAACAGAAGTGAGTCTGTATTATGTATTTGGGGAGTTCAAAACCCAATTGAGTCGAATGAATGAAAGATGATATGTCTTGAGCTCTGTAATGTTTTGAACAACCAATAAAAAAAAAGAAATAATTAAAATCAGAGCTGAAATTAATGAAATCAAAACAAAAGAAACAATTGACAAAACTAAAAGTTGGTTCTTTGAAAAAATAAATAAAATTGACAGACCCTTAGCCATGCTAATGAAGAGAAGAAGAGAGAGAACTCAAATTACTAACATACGGAATGAAAAAGGCATTATTACAACAGACACTTCAGAAATACAGAAGATAATCAGAAATTATTTTGAATCTTTATACTCTAATAAAATAGAAGATAGTGAAGGCATAGATAAATTCCTTAAGTCTTATGATCTTCCCAGATTGAGTCAGGAGGATATAGACAACCTAAACTGACCAATAACAATAGAGGAAATAGAAGAAACCATCAAAAGATTACCAACTAAGAAAAGCCCAGGACCGGATAGGTATACAGCAGAGTTTTACAAAACCTTTAAAGAGGAACTAACACCAATACTTTTCAAGCTATTTCAGGAAATAGAAAAAGAGGGAGAACTTCCAAATTCATTCTACGAGGCCAACATTACCCTGATTCCGAAACCAGACAAAGACACTTCAAAGAAAGAAAACTACAGACCAATATCTCTAATGAACCTTGACGCAAAAATCCTCAATAAAATTCTGGCGAATCGGATTCAAATACAAAAAAATTATACACCATGATCAAGTAGGATTCATCCCTGGGATGCAAGGCTGGTTCAATATACGGAAATCAATAAATGTTATTCACCACATCAATAGACTTAAAAATAAGAACCATATGATCATCTCGATAGATGCAGAAAAAGCATTCGACAAAGTTCAGCATCCCTTTATGTTCAAAACTCTAGAAAAATTAGGGATAACCGGAACATACCTCAACATTGTAAAAGCAATCTATGATTAGCCACAGGCCAGCATCATTCTGAATGGAGAATAATTGAAGGCATTCCCTCTAAGATCTGGTACAAGACAGGGATGCCCTCTCTCACCACTTCTGTTCAACATAGTCCTTGAAACACTGGCCAGAGCAATTAGACAGACGAAAGAAATTAAAGGCATAAGAATAGGAAAAGAAAAACTTAAATTATCACTATTTGCAGATGATATGATCCTATACCTAGCAGACCCAAAAGGGTCTACAAAGAAGCTATTAGAGCTAATAAATGAATTCAGCAAAGTGGCAGGATATAAGATCAACTTGCAAAAATAGAAGTCATTTCTGTATATCAGTGACGAATCCTCTAAAACGGAAATGAGGACAACTACTCCATTTACAATATCCCCCCCAAAAATAAAATACTTGGGAATCAACCTAACAAAATAGGTGAAAGATTTATTTAATGAAAATTACAGAACCCTAAAGAAAGACATAGAAAAAGACATTAGAAGATGAAGAAATATACCCCGCTCATGGATAGGCAGAACTAACATCATCAAAATGGCGATATTACCAAAAGTTCTCTATAAGTTCAATGCAATACCAATCAAAATCCCAACAGCATTTCTTGTAGAAATAGATAAAAGAATCATGAAATTCATATGGAATAATAAAAGACCCAGAATAGCAAAAACAATGCTAAACAGGAAATATGAATCAGGCGGTATAGCGATACCAGACTTCAAACTATACTACAGAGCAATAGTAACAAAAACAGCATGGTACTGGTACCAAAAAATGCGGGTGGACCAATGGTACAGAATAGAGGACACAGTAACCAATCCACAAAACTACAACTACCTTATATTTGATAAAGGGGCTAAAAGCATGCAATGGAGGAAAGATAGCATCTTCAACAAATGGTGCTGGGAAAACTGGAAATCCATTTGCATCAAAATGAATCTCAATCCCTATCTCTCGCTATGCACAAAAGTTAACTCAAAATGAATCAAAAAGCTTGATGTTAAATCAGAGACACGGCATCTGATAGAAGAAAAAGCTGGCTATGATCAACATACTGTGGGATTGGGCCCCAAATTTCTCAATAAGACACCCAAAGCGCAAGAGTTAACAACTAGAATCAAAAAATGAGACTTACTCAAACTAAAAAGTTTTTTCTCAGCAAAAGAGACAACAAGAGAGATAAATAGGGAGCCTACATCCTGGGAACAAATGTTTAATCCACAAACTTCAGATAGAGCCCTAATAACCAGAATATAAAAAGAACTCAAAAAATTAGACAATAAGATAACAAATAACCCAATCAATAAATGGGCCAAGGACCTGAATAGACACTTCTCAGAGGAGGACATACAATAAATCAATAAGTACATGAAGAAATGCTCACTATCGCTAGCAGTCAGAGAAATGCAAATCAAAACTATCCTAAGATACCATCTCACTCCAGTAAGATTGGCACCAATTAGGAAGTCAAACAACAATAAATGCTGGAGAGGATGCGGGGAAAAGTGCACACTTGTTCATTGCTGGTGGGACTGCAAATTGGTGTAGCCAATTTGAAAAGCAGTATGGAGATTTCTTGGAAAGCTGGGAATGGAATCACCATTTGACCCAGCTATTCCCTTCTCGGTCTATTTCCTAAAGACTTAAAAAGAGCATGATACAGGGACACTGCTGCATCGATGTTCATAACAGAACAATTCATGATAGCAAGATTGTGGAACCAACCTAGATGCCCTTCAATAGATGAATGGATAAAAAAAATGTGGCATTTATACACAATGGAGTATTACTCTGCAATAAGAAAGGACAAAATCATAGAATTTGGAGGGAAATTGATGGCATTAGAGCATATTATGCTAAGTGAAGCTAGTCATTCGTTAAAAAACAAATACCAAATTACCACTTTGATATAGGAGGAGTAAACAAGGACAGTGTAGGGACGAAAAGCTTGAGAAGAAAATTTACATTAAACAGGAATGAGAGGTGGGAGGGAAAGGGAGTGAGAAGGGAAATCGCATGGAAATGGAAGGAGATCCTCAGGGTTATACAAAATGATATATAAGAGGAAAGGAGGGGTAAGACAAGATAATACAAATGGAAGAAATGATTTACAGTAGAAGGGGTAGAGAGGGAAAATAGGAGGGGAGGGGAGGAAAGAGGGGATAGTAGAGAATAAGACTCACAGCAGAATACATCAGAAACTAGAAAAGCAATATGTCAATCAATGGAAGGATAACTGACGTGATACAGCAATCTGTATACAGGGTAGAGTTGGGTGTTCATAACCCGCATGAATCAAACTGTGAAATATGATGTATTAAGAACTGTGTAATGTTTTGAACGAACAACAATAAAAAAATGAAAAAAAAAGAAAACAGAGGTTGGAGATTTCAGAACAGAAGAACTGTTACAGAGAGCAGAGGTTAGAGACTTGGGTGCAGAAGAAGTGTTGTAGAAAACAGAGGTTAGAGACTGGGGTGCAAAAGAACCATTGCAGAGTGAAGACTTGGAGACTGAGGTGCAGAAGGATTGATACAGAGAGCAGAGGTTGCATACTGGGGTGTAGAAGGACTGTTGCATAGAGAAGAGGTTGGAGATTGGGGTGCACAAGGACTGTTGCAGAGAGCATAATTTGGACACTGAGGTGCAGAAAGACTGTAACAGAGAGAAGAAATTGGAGAGTTGATTGCAGAAGGACTGATACAGAAAGCAGAGGTTTGAGACTGGGGTGCAGAAGGACCATTACAGAGAGAAGTGTTTGGAAACTGCACAACAAAAGGACTGTTACAGAGATCAGAGGTTGGAGATTGGCGTGGAGAAGGACTGTAGCAGAGATCAGATGTTGGAGACTGGGGATCAGAAGGACTGTTGCAGAGAGGAAGTTGGAGACTGGGGTGCAGAAGGACTGTTGCAGAGAGTAGGGGTTGGAGACTGGGGTGCAGAAGAACTGTTGCGGAGAGAAGACATTGGAGATTGGGGTGAAAAAGGACTGTTGCTGAGACCAAAATTTGGAGTCTGAGGTGCAGAAGGACTGTTACAGAGAGCAGTGGTTAGAGACTTGAGTGCAGAAGTACTGATACAGAAAGCAGAGATTGGAGACTGGGGTGCAGAAGGACTATTGTAGACAGCAGATGTTGGAGACTGGGGTGCAGAAAGACTGTTGCATAGAGTAGAGGTTGGAGACTTGGGTGCAGAAGGACTATTTCAGAGAGTCGAGGTTGGAGACTGGGGTGGAGAAAGACTGTTGCACAGAGTAGCATTTGGAGATTGGGGTGCCACAGGACTGTTGCAGAGAGCAGAGGTTGGAGACTGAAGTGGAGAAGGACTGTTAAAGAGAGCAGAGGTTGGAGACTGGGGTGCAGAAGGACTGATACAGAAAGCAGAGGTTTGAAACTAGGGTGCAGCAGGACCATTAAAGAAAACAGAGGTTGGAGACTTTGGAACAAAAGGACTGTTACAGAGAGCAGAGGTTGGAAACTTGGGTGCAGAAGAAATGTTGTAGAAAACAGATGATGGAGACTGGGGTGTAGAAGGACCATTCCAGAGAGAAGACTTGGAGACTGAGGTTCAGAAGGATTGATACAGAGAGCAGAGGTTGGAGACCGGGGTGCAGTAGGACTGTTACAGAGAGCAGAGGTTGGAGATTAGGGTGCAGCATAAATCTTGAAGAGAGAAGAAGTTGGAGTCTTACGTGCAGAAGGACTGATACAGAAAGCAGAGTTTTGGGACTGGGGTGCAGAAGGACCATTACAGAGAGCAGAGGTTTGAAACTACTGTACAGAAGGACTGATACAGAGAGCAGAGTTTGGAGACTGGGGTGTAGAAGTACTGTTAAGGAGAGAAAAGTTTGGAGATTGGGGTGCAGAATAAGTGTTGTAGAGAACAGAGGTTGGAGACTCGGGTGAAGAAAGACAATTGTAGAAAGCTGGAGGATGGAGATTGGGGCGCAGAAAGACTGTTGCGGAGAGCAGAGGTTGGAGTCTGAGGTGCAGAAAAACTGATATAGAAAGCAGAATTTGTAGAATGGGGAGCAGAAGGATCGTTACAGAGAGCAGAGTTTAAAGACTGCAGTAAAGAAGGACTGTTACAGAGAGCAGAGGTTGGAGACTGGGGTGGAAAAAGATTGTGGCAGAGAGCAGATTTTGGAGACTGGTGTGCAGAATGACTGTTTCAGAGAGCAAGGTTGAAGACTGGGGTGCAGAAAAACTGTTGCAGAGGGCAGAGGTTGCAGAGTGAGGTGCATAAGGACTATTACAGAGAGCAGAGTTTGGAAAATGTGTTGCAAAAGGACTGAATCAGAAAGCAGAGGTTGGAGACTGGGGTTAACAAGGACCCTTACAGAGAATAGAGGTTGAAGACCCTTGTACATAAGAACTGTTGTGGAAAACAGAGGTTGGAGACTGGGGTGCAGAGGGACCATTCCAGAGAGCAGAGTTTGGAGACTGAGGTGCAGAAGGAATGTTACAGAGAGAAGAGTTTAAAAACTGAGGTGCAGGAGGATCTTACAGAGAGAAGAGTTTGGAAACTGGGGTGCAGAGAGACCGTTGCAGTTAGCAGATATTGGAGACTTGGGTGTAGAAGGACTGTTGTAGAGAGCAGAGGTAGGAGATTGGGGTGCAGAAGGACTGTTGCAGAGAGCAGAATTTGGACACTGAGGTGCAAGAGGACTGTTACAGAGAGCAGAGGTTGGAGACTTGATTGCAGAAGGACTGATACAGAAAGCAGAGGTTTGAGACTGGGGTGCAGAAGGACCGTTACAGAGAGAAGTGTTTAAAAACTGCAGTACAGAAGGACTGTTACAGAGAGCAGAGGTTGGAGACTGGGGTAGAGAAGAACAGTTGCAGAGATCAAATGTTGGAGACTGGTGTGCAGAAGAACTGTTGCAGAGAGTAGAGGTTGGAGATTGGGGTGTAGAAGAACTGTTACAGAGAGGAGAGGTTGCAGACTGGGGTGCAGTAAAACCATTGCAGAGAGGAGAGGTGGGAGACTGAGGTGCAGAAGGATTGTTACAGAGTGCAGAGGAAGATTACTCAGGTACAGAAGGACTGATCCAAAAAGCAGAATTTGGAGACTGGGGTGCAGAAGGCCTGTTACAGAGAGCAGAGTTTGGAGCATGAGGTGATGAAGGATCGTTACAGAGAGCAGATGTTGCAGACTAAGGTGCAGAAGGACTTTTACTAAGAGGAGAGGTTGGAGACTGGGGTGCAGAAGGATTCTTACAGAGAGCAGACGATGGAGACTGGGGAGCAGAAGGAGTGTTACAGAGAGCATAGTTTGAAGATTGGGGTGCAGAATAACTGTTACAGAGAAAAGCTGTTGGAGACTGGGGTGAAGAAGGCCTGTAACAGAGAGCAAAAGTTGAAGATTGAGGTGCAGAAAGACTGTTGCAGAGAGCAGAGGTTGGAGACTGGGTTGCAGAAGGACTGTTTCAGAGAGCAGAGTTTGGAGACTGCAGTACAAAAGGACTGTTACAGAGAGTAGAGCTTGGAGACTGGGGTGCAGAAGGAATGTCACAGAGAACAAAGTTTGGAAACTGGGGTGCAGAAGGATCTTATAGAGACCAGAAGTTGGAGACTGGGGTGCAGAAGGACTGTTGCTGAGAGCAGACGTTAGAGACTGGGGTGCAGAAAGATCGTTGCAGATAGTAGAGGTTGGAGACTTGCGTGTAGAAGGACTGTTGCAGAGAGCAGATGTTTGAGACTGGGGTGTAGAAGGACTGTTGCAGAGAGCAGAATTTGGACACTGAGATGCAGAAGGACTGTTACAGAGAGCAGAGGTTGGAGACTTGATTGCAGAAGGACTGATACAGAATGCAGAGGTTTGAGACTGGGGTGCAGAAGGACCATTACAGAGAGAAGTGTTTGGAAACGGCAGAACAGAAGGACTGTTAAAGAGAGCAGAGGTTGGAGACTGGCGTGGAGAAGGACTGTAGCAGAGATCAGATGTTGGAGACTCGGGTTCAGAAGGACTGTTGCAGAGAGGAGGTTGGAGACTGAGGTGCAGAAGAACTTTTGCGGAGAGGAGACGTTGAAGACTGGGGTGAAAAAGGACTGTTGCTGAGACCAAAATTTGGAGTTTGAGGTGCAGAAGGACTGTTACAGAGAGCAGAGATTGGAGACTGGGGTGCAGAAGTACTATTGTAGAGAGCAGATGTTGGAGACTGGGGTGCAGAAAGACTGTTGAATACAGTAAAGGTTGGAGACTTGGGTGCAGAAGAACTATTTCAGAGAGTAGAGGTTGGAGACTGGGGTGGAGAAAGACTGTTGCAGAGAGTAGCATTTGGAATTGGGGTGCCACAGGACTGTTGCAGAGAGCAGAGGTTGGAGACTGAAGTGGAGAAGGACTGTTACAGAGAGCAGAGGTTGAAGACTGGGGTGCAGAAGGACTGATACAGAAAGCAGAGGTTTGAAACTAGGGTGCAGCAGGACCATTAAAGTAAACAGAGGTTGGAGACTTTGGAACAGAAGAACTGTTACAGAGAGTAGAGGTTGGAGACTTGGGTGCAGAAGTGTTGTAGAAAACAGAGGTTGGAGACTGGGGTGCAGAAGGACCATTGCAGAGAGAAGAGTTGGAGAATGAAGTTCAGAAGGACTGATACAGAGAGCAGAGTTTGGAGACTGGGGTGCAGTAGGACTGTTACAGAGAGCAGAGGTTGGAGATTGGGGTGCAGCCTAACTCTTGAAGAGAGCAGAGGTTGGAGTCTGACATGCAGAAGGACTGATACAGAAAGCAGAGTTTGGAGACTGGGGTGCAGTAGGACCATTACAGAGAGAAGACGTTTGAAACTACAGTACAGAAGGACTGTTACAGAGAGCAGAGTTTGGAGACTGGGGTGCAGAAACATCGTTGCCGACAGTAGAGGTTGGAGATTGGGGTGTAGAAGAACTGTTACAGAGAAGAGAGGTTGCAGACTGGGGTGCAGTAGGACCATTGCAGAGAGGAGAAGTGGGAGACTGAGGTGCAGAAGGATTGTTACAGAGTGCAGAGGAAGATTACTCAGGTACAGAAGGACTGATCCTAAAAGCAGAGGTTGGAGACTGGGGTGCAGAAGGCCTGTTAGAGAGAGCAGAGTTTGGAGCATGAGGTGATGAAGGATCATTACAGAGAGCAGATGTTGCAGACTGAGGTGCAGAAGGACTTTTACTAAGAGGAGAGGTTGGAGACTGGGGTGCAGAAGGATTCTTACAGAGAGCAGACGATGGAGACTGGGGAGCAGAAGGAGTGTTACAGAGAGCAGACTTGGAGATTGCGGTGCAGAATAACTGTTACAGAGAAAAGCTGTTGGAGACTGGGGTGAAGAAAGCCTGTAACAGAGAGCAAAAGTTGAAGACTGAGGTGCATAAAGACTGTTGCAGAGAGCAGAGGTTGGAGACTGGGTTGTAGAAGGACTGTTTCAGAGAGCAGAGTTTGGAGACTGCAGTACAGAAGGACTGTTACAGAGAGTAGAGCTTGGAGACTGGGGTGCAGAAGGAATGTCGCAGAGAACATAGTTTGAAAACTGGGGTGCAGAAGGATCTTATAGAGACCAGAAGTTGAAGACTGGGGTGCAGAAGGACTGTTGCAGAGAGCAGACGTTGGAGACTGGGGTGCAGAATGATCGTTGCAGAGAGTAGAGGTTGAAGACTAGCGTGTAGAAGGACTGTTGCAGAGAGCACATGTTTGAGACTGGGGTGTAGAAGGACTGTTGCAGGGAGCAGAATTTGGACACTGAGGTGCAGAAAAAGTGTTACCGAGAGCAGAGGTTGGAGACATGATTGCAGAAGGACTGATACAGAAAGCAGAGTTTGGAGACTGGGGTGCAGAAGGACCATTACAGAGAGCAGAGGTTTGAAACTACAGTACAGAAGGACTGTTACAGAGAGCAAAGTTTGGAGACTGGGGTGTAGAAGTACTGTTAAGGAGAGAAAAGTTTGGAGAATGGGGTGCAGAATAAGTGTTTTAGAGAACAGAGGTTGGAGACTCGGGTGAAGAAACACAATTGTAGAAAGCTGGGGGTTGGAGATTGGGGTGCAGAAATACTGTTGCGGAGAGCAGACGTTGGAGTCTGAGGTGCAGAAAAACTGATACAGAAAGCAGAGTTTGTAGAATGGGGAGCAGAAAGATCGTTAGAGAGAGCAAAGTTTGGAGACTGCAGTAAAGAAGGACTGTTACAGAGAGCAGAGTTTTGAGACAGGGGTGGAGAAGGATTGTGGCAGAGAGCAGATTTTGGAGACTGGTGTGCAGAAGGACTGTTGCAGAGTGCAAGGTTGAAGACTGGGGTGCATAAGGACTGTTGCAGAGAGCAGAGGTTGCAGAGTGAGGTGCATAAGGACTATTACAGAGAGCAGAGTTTGGAAAATGTGTTGCAGAAGGACTGATTCAGAAAGCAGAGGTTGGAGACTGGGGTTAAGAAGGACCGTTACAGAGAATAGAGGTTGAAGACCCTTGTACATAAGAACTGTTGTGGAGAACAGAGGTTGGAGACTGGGGTGCAGAGGGACCATTGCAGAGAGCAGAGTTTGGAGACTGAGGTGCAGAAAGACTGTTGCAGTTAGCAGATATTGAAGACTTGGGTGTAGAAGGACTGTTGCAGAGAGCAGATTTTGGAGATTGGGGTGCCGAAGGACTGTTGCAGAGAGCAGAATTTGGACACTGAGGTGCAGAAGGACTGTTACAGAGAGCAGAGGTTGGAGACTTGATTGCAGAAGGACTGATACAGAAAGCAGAGGTTTGTGACTGGGGTGCAGAAGGACCGTTACAGAGAGAAGTGTTTGGAAACTGCAGTACAGAAGGACTGTTACAGAGAGCAGAGGTTGCAGACTGGGGTAGAGAAGAACTGTTTCAGAGATCAAATGTTGGAGACTGGTGTGCAGAAGAACTGTTGCAGAGAGTAGAGGTTGGATATTGGGGTGTAGAAGAACTGTTAGAGAGAGGAGAGGTTGCAGACTGGGGTGCAATAGGACCGTTGCAGAGAGGAGAGGTGGGAGACTGAGGTGCAGAAGGATTGTTACAGAGTGCACAGGAAGGTTACTGTGGTAAAGAAGGACTGATCCAAAACGCAGAGGTTGGAGACTGGGGTGCAGAATGCCCGTTACAGAGAGCAGAGTTTGGAGCATAAGGTGATGAAGGATCGTTACAGAGAGCAGATGTTGCAGACTGAGGTGCAGAAGAACTTTTACTAAGAGGAGAGGTTGGAGACTGGGGTGCGGAAGGATTCTTACAGAGAGCAGACGATGGAGACTGGGTAGCCGAAGGAGTGTTACAGAGAGCATAGTTTGTAGATTGGGGTGCAGAAGAACTGTTACAGAGAATAGCTGTTGGAGACTGGGGTGAAGAAGGCCTGTAACAGAGAGCAAAAGTTGAAGATTGAGGTGCAGAAAGACTGTTGCAGAGAGCAGAGGTTGGAGACTGGGTTGCAGAAGGACTGTTTCAGAGAGCAGAGTTTGGAGACTGCAGTACAGAAGGACTGTTACAGAGAGTAGAGCTTGGAGACTGGGGAGCAGAAGGAATGTCACAGAGAACAAAGTTTGGAAACTGGGGTGCAGAAGCATCTTATAGAGACCAGAAGTTGGAGACTGGGGTGCAGAAAGACTGTTGCAGAGAGCCGACGTTGGAGACTGCGGTGCAGAAAGATCGTTGCAGAGAGTAGAGGTTGGAGACTTGCGTGTAGAAGCACTGTTGCAGAGAGCAGATGTTTGAGACTGTTGTGTAGAAGGACTTTTGCAGAGAGCAGAGGTTGGAGACTGGGGTGCAAAAGGAACGTTACAGAGAGAAGCGTTTAAAGAGTGCAGTACAGAAGAACTGTTTGGAGACAGAAGTGCAGAAGGTGTATTGCAGAGAAAAGGGTTTTGAGTCTGGGGTGCAGAAGAAATGATGCAGAGAGCAGAGGATGGAGACTAAGGTGCAGAAGGATTTTTACAGAGACCAGAGTTTGAAGACTGGGGTGCCCAAGGACTGTTATAGAAAGCAGAGTTTGGAGACTTCTTTTCAGAAGTATCATACAGAGAGCAGAGTTTGGAGAGTTTGGTGCAGAAGGATCGAGGAAGAGAGCAAAAGTTGGAGACTCAGTTGTAGAAGAATCATTGCAGAGAGCAAAGTGGAGAAGGATCATAACAGAGAGAAAAGGTGGGAGACTGGGTTGCAGAAGGACAGTTTCAGAGAGCACAGTTTGGAAACTGGGGTGCAGAAAGAATTTTGCAAAAAGCAGAGTTTGGATTCTGGGGTGCAGAAGGACTGTTGCAGAGAGCAGAGGTTGGAGACTGAGATGCAGAAGGACTGTTACACATAGCAGACTTTGGAGACTGGGGTGAAAATTATGATACAGAAAGCAGAGGTGGGAGACTGGGGTGCAGAAGAATTTTTACAGAGAGCAGAGGTTGGAGACTGGTGTGCCGAAGGACTGTTACAAAGAGCAGATGTTGAAGACTGGTGTGTAGAAGAACTGTTGCAGAGAGCAGAGGTTGGAGACTTGGGTGCATAAGGACTTATACAGAGAGCAGAGTTTGGAGACTGGGTTGCAGAAGGCCTGTTACAGTGAGCAGAGGTTGGAGACTGGGTGCAGAAGGGCTGTTACAGAAATCAGAGTTTGGAGAGTGGTGTGCAGAAGGATTCTTACAGAGAGCAGATTTTGGAGACTGGGATGCAGAAGGACTGTTGCAGAGAGCAGAGTTTTGACACTGGGTAGCAGAAAGACTTTTACACAGAGCAGAGGTTGAAGACTGGCTTGTAGAAGAACTGTTTCAGAGATCAGAGTTTGGAGACTGGGGTAGAGAAAGACTGTTACAGAGAGAAGATGTTTGAGACTGAGATGCAGAAAGACTGTTACAAAGAGCAGAGTTTGGAGATTGGGGTGCAGAAGGACTTCTTCAGAGAGTAGATGTTGGAGAGTGGGGTGCAGAAGAACTGTTGCAGAGAGCCGAAGTTGGAGACTGGGGTGCAGAAGGATTGTTGCAGGGAGTAGAAGTTGGATATGACGTGCTGAAGGACTCTTGCAGACAACAGAGTTTGGAGAATGGGGTGCTGAAGGACGGTTACAGAGAGCAGATGTTGGAGACTGAGGTGCAGAAGGATTGTTACAGAGAGCAGAGGTTGAAGACTGAGGTTAAGAAGGACTGTGACAAAGATCAGAGTTTGGAGACTGGGGTGCAGAAAGATCTTTAAGAGAGCAGAGGTTTGAGACTGGGGTGCAGACGAACTGTTGCACAGAGTAGAAGTTGGAGACTGGGGTAGAGAAGGACTGTTACAGAGAGAAGATATTTGAGCCTGAGTTGCAGTAGGACTGTTACAAAGAGCAGAGTTTTGAGACTGGGGTGCAGAAGGACTGATACCGAAAGCAGAGTTTGGAGACTTGGGTCCAGAATGAACCTTAACGAGAGCAGAGGTTGGAGACTGCAGTATAGAAGGACTTTTACAGAGAGCAGAGGTTGGAGACTAGGGTACAGTAGGACTGTTGCAGAGAGCACAGGTTGGAGAATGGGATGCAGAAGGACTTTTGCAGAGAGCAGAGTTTGGAGACTGATGTGCAAAACGACTGTAATAGAGAGCAGAGTGTGGAGACTGTGGTGCTGAAGGACTGATACAGAAAGCAGAGGTTGGAGACTGGTGCACATAAGCACCGTTGCAGAGAGCTGAGGTTAGAGATTTGGGTGGGGAAGAAATGTTACAGAGAGCAGAGTTTGGAAACTGGAGTGCAGAAGGATCTTACAGAGAGCAGAAGTCAGAAACTGTGGTACAGAAGAACTGTTACAGAGATCAGAGGTTGGAGACTGGGGTGGAGAAGGAATTCTTCAGAGAGTATAAGTTGAAGACTGGGGTGCAGAAGAATTGTTGCAGAGAGCCGAAGTTGAAGACTGGGGTCCAGAAGAATTGTTGCAAGGAGTAAAGGTTGCATATGACGTGTTGAAGTATTCTTGCAGACAACAGAGGTTGGAGAATGGGGTGCAGAAGGACCTTTGCAGAGAGCAGATTTTAGAGACTGAGGTGCAGCAGGATTGTTACGGAGAGCAAAGGTTGTAGACTGAGGTGAAAAAGGACTGTGACAAACATCAGAATTTGGAGACTGGGGTGCAGAAGGATCTTTCAGACAGCAGAGGTTGGAGACTGGGGTGCAGAAGAACTGTTGCAGAAAGCAGAAGTTCGAGACTGGGGTGCAGAAGGATTGTTGCAGGGAGGAGAAATTGGACACTGAGGTGCTGCAGGACTTTTAGAGACAATAGACGTTGGAGAATGTGGTGCAGAAAAACCGTTGCAGAGAGCAGATGTGTGAGACTTAGGTGCCAGAAGGATTGTTACAGAGAGCAGAGGTTGGAGACTTGGGTGAAGAAGGACTGTTACAGAAGTCAGAGTTTGGAGAATGGGGTGCAGAAGGATCTTTCAGAGAGCAGAGTTTGGAGACTGAGGTGCAGACGAACTGTTGCACAGACCAGAAGTAGGATACTGGGTGCAGAAGGACTGTTCCAGAGAGCAGAGTTTGGTGACTGGGTTGCAGAAGGATCTTACATAGAGAAGAAATTGGAGACGGAGGTGCAAAAGAAATGATATGCAGAGCAGAATTTGGAGACTGGGGTGCAGAAGGACCGTTGCCGAGAACAGAGGTTGGAGACTGGCGTGCAGAAGGTCCGTTACAAAGAGCAGAGGTTGGAGACTGGGTGGAGAAGGAATGCTTCAGAGAGCAGAGTTTGGAAACTTGGGTGCAGAAGGATCTTACAGAGAGCAGAGTTTGGAGAATGGGGGGCAGAAGGACTGTTACAGAGAGCAGAGTTTGGAGACTGAGTCGCAAAAAAACTGTTACAGAAAGCAGAGTTTGGAGACTGTGGCGAACAAGGATCGTTGCAGAGAGCAGAGTTTTCAGACTGAGGTGCAGAAGTACTGTTGCAGAGAGCAGATGTTGGACACTGGGGTGCAGAAGGACTTTTGCAGAGAGCAGAGTTTGGAGACTGGGGTCCAAAAAAATTGTTGAAGAGAGCAGAGGTTAGAGACTGTGGTGCAGTAGGACCATTGCAGATGTCAGAGTTTGAGAACTGAGGTTCAGAAGGATTGTTACAGAGAACAGAAGTTGGATCCTGGGGTGCAGAAGGACTGTTACAGAGAACAGAGTTTGGAGACTGTGGTGAAGAAGGCCTTTTATAGACAGCAAAGTTTGGTGAAGGGATGCAAAACTACTGTTACAGAGGGCAGACATTGGAGACTGGGTTGCAGAATGATCTTACAGAGAGCAGAGGTTGGAGACTGAGGTGCAGAAGGACCATTGTAGAGAGCAGAGGTGGAGTCAGAGGTGCAGAAGGACTTTTACAGAGAGCAGAGATTGGAGACTGGGGTGAAGAAAAACTGTAGGTGATAGCAGTTGTTGAAGACTGGGCTGAAGAAGGACTGTTGCAGGGAGCAGGTGTTAGAGACTTGGGTGCAGTAGGACTGTTGCAGAGAGAAGAATTTGGAGACTGAGGTGCAGAAGGACTGTTACAGAGAGCAGCGGTTGGAGACTGGGGTGTAGAAGGACTGATACAGAAAGCAGAGGTTAAAAACTGGGGTGCAGAAAAACCGTTACAGAGAGCAGAGGTTGGAGACTGTGGTTCAGGAGGACTGTTGCAGAGAACCGAGTTTAAAAACTGTGGAGAAGAAGAACTGTCGCAGAGATTTGAGTTTGGAGACTGAGGTGCAGAAAGAATGTTACAGAGAGCAAAGTTTGGAGAATGGGGTGCAGAATTACTGATACAGAAAGCAGAGGTTGGAGACTGGGGTGCAAAAGGACCATAACAGAGAACAGAGGTTGGAGACTGTGGTTCAGGAGGACTGTTGCAGAGAAAAGAGGTTAGGAAATGGGGTGCAGATGGACTGTTACAGAGAGCAGAGTTTAGAGAATGGGGTGCAAATGTAGGGTTGCTGAGTTCAAAGGTTGGAGACAGAGGTGCAGAAGGAGTGTTACAGAGAGCAGAATTTGGAAACCGTGGTGCAGAAGGACTGATACAAAAAGCAGAGGTTTGAGACTGTGGTGCAGAAAGACCATTACAGACAGCAGAGGTTGGAGACTACGATGCAGAAGGACTGTTACAGAGAGCAGAGGTTTGAGACTGGGGAGTAAAAGGAGTGTTGCAGAGAACAGACGTTGGAGACTAGGTTGCAGCAGGAGCGTTGAAGAAAGAAGAGGTTGGAGACTGTGTATAAGAAGGAATGTTACAGAGAGCAGAGTTTTAAAACTGGGATGCAGAAGGACCTTACAGAGAACAGAGGTTAGAGACTGGGGTGCAGAAAGAGTGTTAAAGAGAAGAGACGTAGGAGACTGGGGTGCAGAAGGTCTGTTGCATAGAGCAGATGTTGGAGACTGGGGTGTAGAAGTATCGTTTCAGAGAGCAGAAGTTGGAGACTTAGGTGCAAAAAGACTGTTATAAAGAATAGAGGTTGGACATTGTGATGCAAAAGGCCTGTTACAGAGAGCAGAGGTTATAGAGAAGGGTGCAGAAGAACTGTTAGAGAGAGAAGAGTTGTTAGACAAGGTTGCAGAAGGATCTTACAGAGAGCAGAGATTAAAGACCGAGTTGCAGCAGGACTTTTAGAGAGAGCAGAGGTTGAAGACTGGGGTGCAGAAGGCCTTTTACGAAGAGCAGACTTTTGGGAATGGCTGCAGAATGACTTTACATATGGCAGAGTTGGAAACTGGTTTGCAGAAGGATCTTAAAGAGAGCAGATATTGGAGACTGAGGTGCGGAAGGACTGTTACAGAAAGTAGAGGTTGGACACTGAGGTGCAGAAGGATTTTTGCAGAGAACAGAATTTTAAGACTGAGGTGCCGAAGGACTGTTGCAGAGAGCACATGTTGGAGACTGGTGTTCCGAAGGACTGTTGCAGAGAGCTGAGGTTTGAGACTGGGGTGCACAAGGATCGTTGTAGAGAGCAGAGGTTTGATACTGGGGTGCAGAAGAATTGTTATAGAGAACAGACTTTGGAGAATGGGGTGCAGAAGGGCTGTTACAGAGAGCAGAGTTTGGAGACTGGGTTGCAGAAGGATCTTACAGAGAGCACATGTTGGAGACTGACGTTCAGTAGGACTATTGCAGAGAGCAGAGTTTGGACACTGGGGTGCAGAAGGACTGTTACACAGAGAAGAGGTTGAAGACTGGGTTGTAGAAGGACTGTTGCAGAGAGGAGAGGTTGGAGACTTGTGTTCAGAAAGACTGTTGCAGAGAGCATAATTTGGAGACTGAGGTGCAGAAGGAGTGTAACATAGAGCAGATTTTGGAGACTGGGATGCAGAAGGACCGTTTCAGAGAGCAGAGTTTGGGAACTAGGGTACAGAAAGACTGTTGAAGAGAGCAGATGTTTTAGACTGTGGTTCAGAAGAACTGTAGAAGAGAGCAAATGTTAGAGAATGGAGTGCAGAAGTAAGGTTGCAGAGAGCAGAGGTTGGAGAAAGAGGTGCAGAAGGACTATTACAGAGACAGAGGTTTGAAACAGTGGTGCAGAAGGACTGATACAGAAAGCAGAGGTTTGAGATTGTGGATCAGAAGGACTGTTACAGAGAGCAGAGGTTGAAGACTGCGGTACAGAAGGACTGTTACAGAGAGCAGAGGTTGGAGAATGGGGAGCGGAAGAACTGTTGCAGAGTTTGGAGACTGGGGTGTAGAAGGACCGGTGCAGAATCCAGAGGTTGGAGACTGTGGTGGAAAAGTAATGTTACAGAGAGCAGAGTTTGAAAACTGGGATGCAGAAGGATCTTACAGATAGCAGAGATTGTAGACCGAGGTGCAGCAAGACTGTTACAGAGAGAAGAGGTTGGAGACTGGGGTGCAGAAGGATCGTTGCAGACAGCAGAGTTTCTAGACTGAGGCGCAGAAGGACTGTTGCTGAGAGCAGATGTTGGAGACTTGGGTGCAGAAGAACTGTTGCTGAGAGCAGATTCTGGAGACTGGGATGCAGAAGGATCATTGCCGAGAGCAGAGGTTGGACACTGGGGTGCAAAAGGACTGTTACACAAAGCAGAGTTTGGAGACTGAGGTGAAGAAGGACTTTTTCAGAGAGCAGATGTTGGAGACTTAGGTGCAGAAAGACTGTTGCAGAGAGCAGATGATGGAGAGTGGGATGCAGAAGGATTATTGCAGAGAACAGAGGTTGGACACTGGGGTGCAGAAGGACTGTTACACAGAGTAGAAGTTGGAGACTGGGGTGAAGAAGCACTGTTGCAGGGAGCAGGTGTAGGAGACTTGGGTGCAGAAGGACTGTTGCAGAGAGCAGAATTTGGAGACTGAGGTTCAGAAGGACTGTTGCAGATAGCAGAGTTTAGAGACTGGGGTGCAGAAGGACTGATACACAAAGCAGAGTTTGGAGACTGGGGTGCAGAAGGACCCTTAGAGAGAGCAGAGTTTGGCGACTGCAATACAGGAGGACTGTTAAAGAGAGAAGAGGTTGGAGATTGGGTGGAGAAGAACTGTTTCAGAGTGCAGATGTTGGAGACTGGGGTGCAGAAGAACTGTTGCCCGAGAGCAGCGGTTGGAGACTGAGGTGCAGAAAGAATGTTACAGAGAGCAACGTTTGGAGACAGGGGTACAGAATTACTGATACAGAAAGAAGAGGTTGGAGACTGAAGTGCAGAAGGACCGTTACAGAGAGCAGAGATTAGATAATAAGGTGTTAAAGGACTGTTAAAGAGAGCAGAGTTTGGAGACTAGGGTACAGAATGACCGGTGCAGAATCCAGAGGTTGGAGACTGTGGTGGAAATAGAATGTTACAGAGAGCAGAGTTGGAAACTGGGATGCAGAAGGATCTTACAGAGAGCAGAGTTTGGAGACAGGGGTGAAGAAGGACTGTTGAGGAGAGGAGACGTTGGAGACTGCGGTGCAGAAAGATCGTTGCACAAAGCAAAAGTCGGAGACTGAGGTGCAAAAAGACTGTTACAGAGAGTAGAGGTTGGAGATTGGAGTGCAAAAGGCCTGTTACAGACAGCAGAGGTTGCAATCTGGGGTGCAGAATAACTGTTACAGAGAGCAGTGTTTTTAGAGAAGGTTGCAGAAGGATCTTAGAGAGAGCAGAGATTTTAGACCTAGGTGCAGCAGGACTGTTACAGAGAGCAGAGATTCGAGACTGGGGTGCAGAAGACCTGTTACAGAGAGCAGAATTTGGAGACTGGGGTGCAGAAGGACTGATAAAGAAGGCAGAGTTTTTAGACTGGGTTGCAGAAGGATCTAACAGAGAGCAAATGTTGGAGACTGAGGTGTATAATGATCATTGCAGAGAGAAGAGTTTGGAGACTGGGGTGCTGAAGGCCTTTTACAAAGAGCAGAGTTTGGAGACTAAGGTGCAGAAAGCCTGTTAAAGAGAGCAGAGTTTGAAGACTGGGGTGCAGAAGGATTGTTATAGAGAGCAGAGTTAGGATACTGGGTGGCAGAAGGATCTTACAGAGAGCAGAGTTTTTAGACTGAGGTGAAGGAGGACTGTTACAGAGAGAAGTGGGTTGTAGACTGGGGTTCAGAGGGATCGTGCAGTGAGAAGAGGTTTGAGACTGAGGTGTAGAAGGACTTTTACAGAGAGCAGAGGTTGGAGACTTCTGTGCAGAAGGACTGTTATAGGGAGCAAATATTGGAGTCTGTGTTGCAGAAGGATCTTACATAGAGCAGAGTTTGGAGACTGAGGTGCAGAAGGACTGTTACAGAGAGCAAAGGTTGGAGTCTGGGGTACAGAAGGATTGTTGCAGAGAGCAAAATTTTCAGACTGAGGTTAAGAAAGACTGTTGCAGAGAGCAGAAGTTGGAGACTGGGGTGCAGAACAACTGCTACAGAGAGAAGATGTTGGAGACTGGGGTGCAGAAGGCCTGTTACAGAGAGCAGAGTTCTGAGACTGGTGTTCAGAAGAACTTTTACAGAGAGCAGAGTTTTTTAGACTGGGTTTAAAAGGATCTTACAGAGAGCAGAGGTTTGAGACTGAGGTGCAGAAGGACAGTTGCAGAGAGCTGAGGTTGAAGACTAGGGTACACAATGACTTTCTCAGAGAGAAGATGTTGGAGACTGTTGTTCAGAAGGACTGTTGCAGAGAGCAGAAGTTGGAGAATGGGGTACAAAAAGACTTTTGCAGAGAGCAGAGTTTGGAGACTGAGATTCAGATGGACGGATAATGAAAGCAGAGGTTGAAGAGTGGCGTGCAAATGGACCTTTACAGAGAGCAGAGTTTGGAGACTGTGGTACAGAAGGACTATTACAGAGAGCAGAGTTTGGATACTGGGAGCAGAAGGACTATTACGGTGTACAGAGGTAGGAGACTGGAGTGCAGCAGGACCGTTGCAGAAAGCAGAGGTTGGAGACTGGCGTAAAGAAGGAATATTACAGAGAGCAGACTTTGGGAACTGGGGTGTAGAAAGATCTTTCAGAGACCAGAGGTGGGAGACTGAGTTTCAGAGGATCATTGAAGAGAACAGAAGTTGGATACTGGGGTGAAGAAGGATCGTTGCAGTCAGCAGAGTTTCCAGACTCAGATGCAGAAAGACTGTTACACACAGCAGAGGTTGAAGAATGAGGTGAAGAAGAACAGTTACAGAGAGCAGATGTGGGAGACATGGGTGCAGGACTGATACAGAGCAGAAGTTGGAGACTGAGGTACAGAAGGACCTGAGGTACAGAGAGAAGAGGTTGGAGACTCGGGTGCAGAAGGATTATTGCAGAGAGCAAGTTTTCAGAGTGAGGTACAGAAGAACTGTTGAAGAGAGCAGTTGTTAGAGATTGGGGTGCACAAGGACTGTTGCAGCGAGCATAGGTTGGACTGGGGTCCAAAAAAACTGATACAGAGGGCAGAAGCATCTTAGAGCAAGCGAAGTTTGGAGATTGAGGTGCAGAAAGACTGTTGCAGAGAACAGAGGTTGGAGACTGGGGTGCAAAAGGACTGTTATAAAGAGCAGAGTTTAGAGACTGGGAAGCAGAAGGACTGTTGCAGAGTACAGAGATTTGAGACTGGGGTGCAGCCGGACCGTTGCAGAAAGTAGAGGTTGAAGACTGGCGTGGAGACAGAATATTACAGAGAGCAGATTTTGGAAACTGGGGTGCAGAAGATTTTTTAGAGAGCAGAGGTTGGAGACTGAGGTGCAGAAAGATCGCTGCAGAGAGTAGGTGTTGGAGACTGGGGTGCAGAAGGATTGTTTAGAGAGCAGATGTTGGAGACTAGGGTGCAGAAGGACTCTTGCAGAGAGCAGAGTTTGAAGACTGAGGTGGAGAAGGACTGTTCCAAAGAAAGTGGTTGGAGACTGGGGTACCGAAGGATTGTTGCAGAGAGCAGAGGTTTAAGACTGAGGTACAGAAAGATCGTTGCAGAGAGCAGAGGTGGAGACTTGGCTGCAGAAAGACTGTTACACAGAGCACACGTTGCAGACTGAGGTGCAGAAGGAATGTTGCAGACAGCAGCGGTTTGAGACTGGAGTGCATAAGGACTATTGCAGAGAGCAGAGTTGGATATGAGGTCCAGAAGGACTGTTACAGAGAGCAGAGTATGTAGACTGGGGAGCAGAAGGACTGATAGAGAAAGCAGAGGTTGGAGACTAGTGTGCAGAAGGACTGTTACAAAGAGCAGAGTTCAGAGAATGCGGTACAGAAGGACTGTTACTGAGAGCAGAGGGTGGCAACTGGGGTGCAGAAAGAGTGTTGCAAAGAACAGAGGTTGGAGACTTAGGTGCAGAAGGACTGTTACTGAGAGCAGAGTTTTTAGACAAGGTTGCAGAAGGATCTTACAGAGAGCAGAGTTTGTAGACCGAGGTGCAGTGGGACTGTTAAAGAGAGCAGAGGTGAAAGACTGGGGTTCAGAAGGCCTGTTATGGAGAGCAGACTTTTTAGAAGGGCTACAGAAGGACTGTTACTGATGGCAGATTTCGGAGACTTGGTAGCAGAAGGGTTTTCCAGATATTAGATTTTGGAGACTGAGGTGCAGAAGGACTGTTACAGAGAGTAGAGGTTGGAGACTGAGTTTCAAAAGGATCGTTGCAGAGAACAGAGGTTGGAGACTGGGGTACAGAAGGATCGTTGCAGTCAGCAGAGTTTCCAGACTGAGATGCAGGAAGACTTTTACACAGATCAGAGGTTGAAGACTGAGGTGAAGAAGGACAGTTACGGAGAGCAGATGTGGGAAACAGGGGTGCAGGACTGATACAGAGCAGAAGTTGGAGACTGAGGTACAGAAGGACTGTTACAGAGAGCAGAGGTTTGAGACTCAGGTGCAGAAGGACAATTGCAGAGAGCAGAGTTTTCAGACTGAGGTACAGAAGAACTGTTGCAGAGAGCAGATGTTGGAGATTGAGGGGCAGAAGGACTGTTGCAGCGAGCAGAGATTGGAGACTGGGGTGTAGAAAGACTGTTTCAGAGCAGTTTGTAAAAACTAGGGTGTAGAAGGACTGTTCCAGAGAGCAGAGGTTGGAGATTGGGGTGTAGAAGGACTGTTGCAGAGCTCAGAGGATGGAGACTGGGTTTGAGAAGGACATTTGCAGAGAGCAGATATTGGAGACTGGGGTGCAGAAAGAATGTTGCAGAGAGCAGTAATTGGAGACTGGGGTGCACATGGACCATTGCAGACAGCAGAGATTGCAGAGTGAAGTGCAGAAAGACTGATACAGACAACAGAGTTTTGAGAATGTGGTGCAGAAGGACTGATACAGAAAGCAGAGGTTGGAGAATGTGGTGCAGAAGGACCCTAAATATAACAGAGGTTGGAGACTGCGGTAGAGAATGACTGTTACAGAGAGCAGAGTTTGGAGACAGGTGTGCAAAATTATCTTACAGAGAGCATAGGTTGTAGACTGGGGTGTAGAAGGACTGTTGCAGAGTAGATCATTGAGACAAGGGTGTAGAAGGACTGTTGCAGAGAGCAGAGATTGGAGACTGGGGTGCAGAAGAACTGATACTGAGGGCAGAGTTGGGAGACTGTTGTGCAGAAGCATCTTACAGCGAGCGAAGTATGGAGACTGAGGTGCAGAAAGACTGTTGCAGAGAGCAGAGGTTGGAGACTGGGGTGCAGAAGGACTGTTAAAGAGAGCAGAGTTTGGAAACTTGGGTGCAGAAGGCCTGTTACAGAGAGAAGAAGTTGGATACTGGAGTGCAGAAGGCCTCTGACAGAGAGCAGAGATTGGAGACTGAGGTGCATAAGGAGAGTTTCAGAGAACAGAAGTTGGAGACTGGGGGCATAAGGACCGTTGCTGAGAAAAGAGGTTGGAGACTGATGTGCAGAATGACTTTTACAGAGAGCACAGGTAGGAGTCTGGGGTGCAAAATGAATGTTGCAGAGAGCAGAGGTTGGAGACTTGGGTGCAGAAGGACTGTTACAGAAATCAGAGGTTAGAGACTGAGGTTCAGAAAGACTGTGAAGGGGAGCAGAGCTTGAAGAGTGGGTTCAGAAGGACTTATTGAGAAAGCAGATGTTGGAGACTGGGGTGCAGAAGGACGGATAAAGCGAGCAGAGGTTTGAGACTCTGGTACAGAAGGACTGCTACAGAATGCAGAGGTGTGAAAATGTGGTGCAGAAGGACTGTTGCAGACAACAGATTTTGGAGACTGAGGTGCAGAAGAACCTTTTCAGAGAGCAGAGGTTTGAGACTGAGGTGCAGAATTATTGTTACAGAGAGCAGAGTTTAGAGACTGGGGTGCAGAAAGAACTGTTTCAGTGAGCAGAGTTTCCAGACTGGGTTTCAGAAGGGTCTCACAGAAAGAAGAGGTTGGAGACTGATTTACAAAAGGACTGTTACAGCGAGCAGAGTTTGGAGACTGGGGTGCAGAAGATTGTTGGAGAGAGCAGAGTTTTTAGACTGAGGTACAGAAGAACTGTTTCAGAGAGCAGATGTTGGAGACTGGGTGAACAAGGACTGTTGCAGTGAGCACAGGTTGGAGACAGGGTGCAGAAGGATCCTTGCAGAGAGCAGAGGTTGGAGACTGGGGTGCAGAAGGACTGATAAAGACAGCAGAGGTTGGAGACTGGGGTGCATAAGGCCTGTTACAGAGAGCAGAGTTTGGAGACTGGGTTGCAGAAGAATCTTACAGAGATCAGAGTTTGGAGACTGAGGTGCAGAAGCACTGTTGCAGAGAGTAGAGTTTGGAGACCTAGGTGCAGAAGGACCGATGCAGAGAGCAGAGCTTGGAGACTGAGGTGCAGAATGATTGATAAAGAGAGCAGAGGTTGGAGACTGGGGTGCAGAAGGCCTGTTACAGAGAGCAGAGGTTGGAGACTGCAGTACAGAAGGACTTACAGAGAGCAGATGTTGCAGACTGTGGTGCTGAAGGACTGTTGCAGAGAACAGCAGTTGGAGACTGGGGTGCATAAGGACCGTTGCTGAGAGAAGAGGTTGGAGACTGATTTGAAGAAGGATTGTTACAGAGAGCATAAGTTGGAGATTGAGGTGAAGAAGGACTGTTACACAGAGTAGAGTTTGGAGACTTGGGTGCAGAAAGACTGATACAGAGAGCAGAGGTTGGAGACTGGGGTACAGAAGGAATGTTGCAGAGTGCAGAGTTTTAAACTGGCGTGCAGAAAGACTGTTGCAGAGAGAAGTGGTTGGAGACGGGGTGCAGAAGGACTGTTACAGAGAGCAGAGGTTGAAGCCTGTGGTGCAGAAGAACTGATACAGAAAGCAGTGTTTGGAGACGGGGATGAAGAAAGTCCATTACAGAGATCAGAGGTTGGATACAGGTGTGCAGAAGTATCTTACAGAGAGCAGAGGTTTGAGACTGTTGTGTAGGAGTGTTGCAGAGAGCAGAGGTTGGAGACCGGGGTACAGAAAGACTGTTGCAGAGAGCAAAGTTTAAAGACTGTGGTGCAGGAGGACTTTTACAGAGAGCAGAGTTTGGACATTGGGGTGCAGGACTGATACAGAAAGCAGATGTTGGAGGCTGGGGTGCAGAATTATTGTTGCAGACAGAAGAGGTTGGAGACTGGGTTTCAGAAGGACTGTTGCAGAGAGCAGAATTTTGAGACTTAGGTGCAGAAGGACTGTTACAGAGAGCAGAGTTTGGAGACTGATATGCAGAAGAACTGTTGCAGAGAACAGAGGTTGAAGACTGGGGTGCAGAAGGATAAAGGAAGAGAGCAGAATTTTCGGTTGAGGTGCAGAAGGACTAATGCAGAGAGCAGATGTTGAAGACTGGGGTGCAGAAAAACTGTTGCAGAGAGCAGAGGTTGGAAATTCGTGTGCAGAAGGACTGTTCCAGAGAGGAGATGTTGGAGACTGGGGAGCAGAAAGCCTGTTACATAGAGCAGAGTTTTGAGAAGAGGTGCATAAGGACTGTTACAGAGTGTAGAGTTTGGATACTGAGGTGCAGATGGACAATTGCAGAGAGAAGAGGTTGAAGACTGAGATGCAGAAGGACTGTTACAGAGAGCAGAGTTTGGAGACTGAGGTGCAGAAGACTGATACAGAAAGCAGAGTTTAGAGACTGGGGTGCAGAAAGACTATTACAGAGAGCAGAGGTTGGGGACTGTGGTGCAAAAGAACTGTTACAGAGAGCAGAGGTTGGAGACTGGGGTGCAGAAGGACTGTTATAGAGAGCAGTCGTAGGAGACTGGGGTGAAGAAGGATTGTTGCAGAGAGCAGAGGTTGGAGACTGTGGTGCAGAAGGATTGTTGCAGAGAGCAGAGGTTGGAGACTGTGGTGCAGAAGGACTGTTACAGAGAGCAGAGGTTGGAGACTGGGGTGCAGAAGGACTGTTGCAGAGAACAGAGGTTGGCGACTGAGTTGCACAAGGACCTTTGAAGATAGCAGAGGTTGGAGACTGGGGTGCAGAAGGATCTTACAGAGAGCAGAGGTTGGAGACTGAAGTGCAGAAGGACTGTTGTAGAGAGCAGACGTAGGAGACTGGGCTGCAGAAGGATTGTTGCAGAGAGCAGAGTTTGGAGACTGGGGTGCACGACTGGTAAAAAATCAGATGTTGGAGACTGGGGTGCCGAAGGACCGTTACAGAGAGCTGAGATTGGAGACTGGGGTGCAAAAAGACGTTTACAAAGAGCACAGATTGGAGACAGGGGAGCGGAAGAAATGTTACTGAGAGTAGAGTTTGGACACTGGGTTAAAGAAGCATATTACAGCGAGCAGAGTTTTTAGAGTGGGGTGAAGAAGGACCTTTGCAGAGAGCAGAATTTGAAGACTGGTTTGCAAAAGGATTGTTACAAAGAACAGAGTTTTGATATTGAGGTACAGAAGGACTGTTGAATAGAGCAGAAGTTGGAGATTTGGGTGCAGAAGGACTGTTACAGAGAGCAGAGGATTGAGACAGGGGTGCAGAAGGAATGATAGAGAAAGCAGACTTTGGAGACTGGGGTAAAGGAGGACCATTCCAGAGAGAAGAGGTTGGAGACTGGGGTGCAGAAGGACTGTTGCAGAGATTAGATGATGAAGACTGGGGTTCAGTAGGACTGTAGCAGAGAGCAGACGTTGGAGACTGTGGTGCAGAAGGACTGATACAGAAATCAGTGTTTGGAGACTGGGGTGCAGAAGGAACATTAACGGGAGCAGAGTTTAGAGACTGCAGTACAGATGGACTGTTACAGAGAGCAGAGTTCGGAGACGGAATTGCAGAAGGATCTTACAGAGAGCAGAGGTTGGAGACTCGGGTGCAGAAGGACTGTTGCAGAGAGCAGACGTTGGGGACTGGGGTGAAGAAGAATTCTTTCAGAGAGCAGAGGTTGGAAACTGGGGTGTAGAAGGACTGTTGCAGAGAGCGGAGGTTGTAGACTGAGGTGCAGAAGAGCTGCTACAGGGGCAGAGTTTGGAGAATGGGATGCAGAAATACTGTTTCAGTAAGCAGAGTTTAGAGACTTGGTTGGAGAAAGAATGTTACAGAGAGCAGAGTTTGTAAACTGGGGTGCGGAAAGACCGTTACAGAGAGCAGAGTTTGGAGACTGCAGTACAGAAGGACTGTTACACAGAGCAGATGTTGGAGACTGTGGTCCAGAAGGACTGTTGCAGAGCAGATGTTGGATACTGGGGTGCAGAAGGACTGTTGCAGAGAGCAGAGGTTGGAGACTGTGGTGCAGAAGTACTGAGACAGAAAGCAGATTTTGGAGACTGGGGTGCAGAAGGAGCATTACAGAGAGCAGAGGGTAGAGACTGCGGTACAGAAGAACTGTTTTAGAGAACAAGATTGGAGACTGGGGTGCATAGGGACCATTGCAGAGGGCAGACGTTGGATACTGCAGTGCAGAAGAAATGTTACAGAGAGCAGAGTGTGGAAACTGGGGTGCAGAAGAATCTCAAAGAAAGGAATGTTTGGGGACTTGATTGCAGAACAATTGTTGCAGAGAGCAGACGTTGGAGACTGGGGTGCAGAAGAATCATTGCAGAGAGTAGATTATGGAGACTGAGGTATTGAAGGACTGTTCTAGAAAGCAGACATTGGAGACTGGGGTGCAGGAGGACTGTTGCAGAGAGCAATTGTTGAAGACTGAGGTGCAGATAAACTGTTACAAAGAGCAGTGTTTGGAGACTGTGGTGAAGTAGGACTAATACTGGAGCTGAGTTTGGTGACTGGGGACCAGAAAGATCTTACAGAGAGGAAATTTTTGAGACTGGGGTGCAGAAGGATTGTTGCAGAGAGCAGAATTTGGAGACTGGCGTGCAGAAGGATCGTTGCAGAGAGTAGATTATGGAGACTGGTGTATAGAAGGACTGTTCTAGAGAGCAGAGTTTGGAGACTGGGGTGAAGAAGGACTTTTTCAGAGAGCAGTTGTTGAAGAGTGAGGTGTATAAAAACTGTTACAGAGATCAGTGTTTAGAGACTAAGGTGCAGAAGGACTGTCACAGAGAGGAGAGGTTGGAGACTGGGTGCAGAAGGACTGTACAGAGTGCAGTGTTTTGAGACTGGGGTGCAGAAAGACTGTTACAGAGAATAGAGGTTAGAGACTGCTGTACAGTAAAACTGTTAAAGAGAGCAGAGATATGAGACAGGTGTGCAGAAGGATCTTACAGAGAGCAGAGGTTGGAGACTGGGGTGCAATAGGACTGATACAGAGAGCAGAGTTTGGAGAATGTGGTGCAGAAGGATTGTTGCAGAGAGAAGAGGTTGGATACTGAGGTGCAGAAGGCCTGTTTCAAAGAGCAGAGCTTGGAGACTGGGGAGCAGATGACATGTAACACACAGCAGAGTTTGGAGACTGAGTGGCATAAGGATCTCACAGAGAGCAGAGGTTGGTGACTGAGGTGCCGAAGGACTGTCAGACAGAGCAGAGGTTGGAAACTGGGGTTCAGAAAGATCCTGTCAGAGAGCAGAGTTTTCAGAATGAGGTTTAGAAAAACTGTTGCAGAGAGCAGATGTAGGGGACTGCGGTGCAGAAGAACTGTTTCAGAGAGCGGAGGTTGGAGACTTGGGTGTAGAAGGATCGTTGTAGAGAACATAGGGTGAAGACTGGGCTGCCAAAGGAGTTTTACAGACTGCAGAATTTTGAGACTGGGGTGCAGAAGGACTGTTATAGAAAGCAGAGTTTTGAGAGTGGTTTTTAGAAGGATCTTACAGAGAGCAGAGTTTGGAGAATGGTGTGCAGAAGGACTGTTACAGAGAGTAGATGTTGAAGACTGAGGTGCAGAAAGACCTTTGCAAAGAGAAGAGGTTGGAGACTGAGGTACAGAAGGACTATTGCAGAGTGCAGATGTTGGAGACTGGGGTGCAGAAGAACTGTTGCAGAGAGCAGAGTTTGGAGACTTGGGTGTAAAAATCGTTGCAGAGAACAGAGGGTGGAGACTGGGGTGCCGAAGGACTGTTACAGAGAGCAGATTTTGGAGACTGGGGTGCAGAAGGACTGTTGCAGAGAGCAGATGTTGAATACTAAGGTGCAGAAAGACCTTTGCAAAGAGAAGAGGTTGGAGACTGAGGTGCATAAGGACTGTTACAGAGTGTACAGATTAAAGACTTGGGTGTAGAAGGACTTTTGCAGAGACCAGAGGTTGGAGATTGGGGTGCCAAAGGACTGTTGCAGACAGCAGACGTTGGAGACTGAGGTGCAGAAGGACTGTTACAGAGAGCAGAGTTTGGAGACTTGAGTGCAGAAAGACTGATAGAGAAAGCAGAGGTTGGAGAGTGGGGTGCAGAAGGACCATTACAGAGAGAAGAGTTTGGAAACTGCAGTACAGAAGGACTGTTATAAAGAGCAGAGTTTGGAGACTTTTGTGCAGAAGGACTGTTACAGAGTGCAGAGTTTAAAGACTAGGTTGTAGAAGGATCTTACAGAGAGCAGAGTTTGGAGAATGAGGTGCAGAAGGACTGTTAAAGAGAGCAGAATTAGGATACTGTCATGCAGAACGTTGGTTTAAGGGATAAGAGTTTTCAGACTGAGGTTCAGAAGGACTGTTGCCGAGAGCAGGTGTTCGAGACTGGGGTGCAGAAGGACTGTTGCAGAGAGGAGATTTTGGAGACTGGGTTGCTGAAGGATCTTACAGAGAGCAGAGGTCTGAGACTCAGGTGCAGGTGGACTGTTGCTGAGAGTAGTGGTTTGAGACTGGGGTGCAGAAGGATCTTGCAGAGAGCAGAGGTTTCAGACTGAGGTCAAGAAGAATGGTTACAAAGAGCAGACGTTGGAAACTGAGGTTTAGAAGGAATGTTACACATAGGAGAGTTTGGAGACTCAGGTGCAGAAGGACTGTTACAGGAAGCAGAGTTTGGAAATTGGGGTGCAGAAAGACTGTTACAGAGAGCAGAGGTTGGAGACTGCGGTATAGGACTGTTACCGAGAGTGGTGGTTGGAGACTGGGGTGCAGAAGGATTCTTACATAGAGCATAGGCTGGATACTGAGGTGCACAAGGTTAGATACAGAGAACAGAGCTTAGAGACTGGGGTTAAGACAGACTGATACAGAAAGCAGAGGTTGGAGACTGGGGTGTAGAAGGACCCTTACAAATAGCACAGGTTAACGACTGTGGTACAGAAGGACTGTTACAGAGAGCAGATCTTGGAGTCTGGGGAGCAGAAGTACTGTTTCAGAGCACAGAGGTTGGAGACTGGGGTGGAGAAATAATGTTACAAAAAGCAGAGTCTGGAAACTGGAGTGCAGAAAGATATTACAGTGAGCAGTGGTTGGAGACTGTGGTGCAGAAGGACTGTTGCAGAGAGCAGACGTTGGAGACTGGGGTAGAAAAGTACTGTTGCAGAGAGCAGATATTGGAGACTGGGGTTAAGAAGGAATGTTACAGAGAGCAGAGTTTGATGACTGGGGTGAAAAAGGACAGTTACAGAGAGCAGAGTTTGGAGACTGGGGTGCAAAGGACTGTTGCAGAGAGCAGATGTTAGAGACTGGGGTGGAGAAGAATCGTTTAAGAGAGAAGTGGTTGGAGACTGGAGTGCAGAAGTCCTGTTACAGAGAGCAGAGTTTAAAGACTGTTGTGCAGAACGACTGTTATAGAGTGCAGAGTTTAAAGACTGGTTTGATGAAGGGTCTTACAGAGAGCAGAGTTTGGAGCCTGAGGTGTAGAAGGAATGTTACAGAGAGCAGAGGTAGGAGACTGGGGTGCAGAAGGTCGTTGCAGAGAGCAGAGTTTTCAGACTGAGGTGCAGAATTGTTGCAGAGAGCAGATGTTGGAGACTGGGCTGCAGAAGGACTGTTGCAGAGTGCAGATGTTGGTAACTAGGGTGCAGAAGGACTGTTTTAGAGAGCAGGGTTTGAAGACTGAGGTGTGGAAGGCCTGTAACAGAGAGCAGAGTTTGGAGACTAAGATGCAGAAGGACTGTTACAGAGAGCAGAAGTTGGATACAGGGGTGCAGAAGGATTTTACAGAGAACAGAATTTGAAGACTGAGGTGCAGAAGCACTGTTTCAGAGATCAGAGGTTGGATACAGAGGTGCACTAGGATCATTGCAGAGAGCAAGGTTGGAGACTGGGGTTCAGAAGGATCGTTGTAGAGAGCATATTTTGGAGACTGTGTTGCTGAGGCCTGCCACAGAGAGTAGAGATTGGAGACTGGCCTGCAGAAGGCCTTTTACAGAGAGGAGGGGTGGGAGACTGAGGTGCAGAAGTCCTGTTACATAGAGTAGAGGTTGGAGACTGGGGTGAAGAAGGATCATTCAGAGAGCAGAGGTTTCAGGCTGAGGTGGAGAAGGACTGTTGTAGAGATCAGAGGTAGGAGACTGGGGTGCAGTAGGATCATTAAAGAGAGCAGAGGTTGGAGACTGGGGTGCAGAAGGATCGTTGCAGAGAGCAGAGTTGGGAAACTGGCGTGCAAAAGGCCTGTTACAGAGAGGAGAGGTTGGAGACTGGGGTGCAGAAGGACTGTTATAGAGAGCAGTGTTTGGAGACTGGGTTGCTGAAGGATCTTACAGAGAGCAGAGGTTGGAGACTGAGGTGCAGGTGGACTATTACAGAGAGCAGTGGTTTTAGACTGAGGTGCAGAAGGATCGTGCAGAGAGCAAAGGGTTCAGACTGAATTGCAGAAAAACTGTTACCGAGAGCAGATGTTGGAGACTGAGGTGTAGAAGGACTGTTTTAAAGAGGACAGTTTGGAGACTAAGGTGCAGAAGGACTGTTACAGGAAGCAGCGTTTAGAAATTGGGGTGCAGAAGGACCGTTACAGAGCGCAGAGGTTAGAGACTGCGATATAGGATTTTTACCGAGAGTAGAGGTTGAAGACTGGGGTGCAGAAGGACTCTTACATAGAACAGAGGATGGAGACTGAGGTGGAGAATGATAGATACAGAGAACAGAGGTTGGAGACTGGGGTTCAGACAGACTGTTACAGAAAGCAGAGGTAGGAGACTCGGATTTAGAAGGACCTTTACAAAGAGAAGAGGTTGGAGACTTCGGTACAGAAGGACTGTTACAGAGAGAAGATTTCGAAGTCTTGGGAGAAGAGGACTGTTGCTGAGGACAGAGGTTGTAGACTGTGGTGGAGAAGGACTGTTACAGAGAGCAGATTTTTGAAACTGGAGTGCAGAAGGATCTTACAGAGAGCAGAGGTTGGAGACTGTGGTGCAGAAGGACTGTTACAGAATGCAGACGTTGGAGACTGGGGTCCAGAAGAATCCTTGCAGAGAGCTGAGTTTGGAGACTGGGGTTCAGAAGGACTGTTGCAGAGAACAGATGTTGATGAGGGGGTGCAGAAAGACTTTTGCCGAGAGCAGATTTTAGAAACTGGGGTGCAGAAAGACTGTTACACATACCAGAGGTTGGATAGTTAGGTGCAGTAGGACTGTGAAAGAGAGCAGAAGTTGGATACGCGGGGCTGAAGTACCCTTACAGAGAGCAGAGGTTGGAGACTGTGGTTCAGATGGATTTAACACAGCAAAGAGTTTGGAGACTGGCGTTCTAAAGGACTGTTACAGAGTGCAAAGTTAAAAGACTGGGTTGCAGAAGTATCTTACAGAGAGCAGAGTTGAGAGACTGAGGTGCAGAAGGACAGTTACAGAGAGCAGAGTTTTCAGTCTGAGGTGCAGAAAAAGTGCTGCAGAGAGCAGATGTTGGAGACCGGGGTGCAGAAGGGCTGTTGCAGAAAGCAGATGTTGGTAGCTAGGGTGCAGAAGTATTGTTGTAAAAAGAAGAGGTTAGAGACTGGGGTGCAGAAAAACTGTTGCGGAGAGCACACGTTGGATACTGAGGTGCAGAAGGATTGTTACAGAGAGCAGAGTTTTGAGAATAGGGTGAAGAAGGATCTTACAGAGAGCAGAGGTTGGAGACAGGGGTGCAGAAGTACTGTTGCAGAGAGCAGAGGTTGGAGACTGAGGTGCAAAAGGACTGTTAAAGAGAAAAGGTTGGAGATGGGGAGAAGAAGGACTGTTACTGAGAAAAAAATTTGGAGACTCATGTGCAGCAGTACCGTTGCAGAAAGCAGAGGTTGGAGACTGGGGTAGAGATGGAATGTTACTGGGAGCAGAGTTTTGAAACTGTGGTGCAGAAGGATATTACATAGAGCAGAGTTTGAAGAGAGGGGTGCAGAAGGACTGTTGCATAGAGAAGATGTTGGAGACTGGGGTGCAGAAGGATCTTTGCAGAGAGCAGAGGTTGGAGACTAGGGTGCAGAAGATTTGTTGCAGAGAGCAGACGTTTCAGACTGGGGTGAAGAAGGATCGTTGCAGACAGCAGAGTTTAGAGACTGGGGAGCAGAAGGACTCTTACAGAGATCAGTATTTGGATACTGAGGTGCAGATGAATCATTGCTTAGAGCAGAGATTGGAGACTGAGGTGCAAAAGGACTGTTGCAGAGAGCAGTGGTTGGAGACTGAGATGCAAAAGGACTGTTACAGAGAGTAGAGGTTGAAGATTGGCGTGCAAAAGGCCTGTTACAGAGAGCAGAGGTCAGAGACTAGGGTGCAGAAGAACTGTTACAGTGAGCAGAGTTTTTAGACAAGGTTGCACAAGGATCTTACAGAGAGCAGAGGTTGTAGAAAAAGGTGCAGCTGGACTGTTACAGAGAGCAGAGGTGGGTGACTAGGGTGCAGAAGGATCGTTGAAGAGGACAGAGTTTTCAGACTGAGGTGCAGAAGGACTTTTGCAGAGAACACATGTTGGAGACTGGGGTGCAGAAGGACTGTTGCAGAGAGCAGAGGTTGGAGACTGGAGTGCAGAAGGACTGTTGCAGAGAGCAAGGTTGGAGACTGAGGTGCAGATAGACTGTTACAGAGAGCAGAGTTTGAAGACTTGGTAGCTGAAGAACTGGTAAAGAGAGCAGAGGTTGGAGACTGGGGTGCAGAAGGATCGTTATAGAGAACAGAGGTTGGAGTCAGGGGTGCAGAAGGCCTCTTCCGGAGAGCAGAGTTTGGAGAAGGGGTGCAGAAGTACTTTTACAGAGAGTAGAGCCCGAGGTGCAGAAGGACCATTGCAGAGAGCAGAGTTTGGAGACTGAGGTGCAGAAGGATTGTTACAGAGAGCAGACGTTGGAGACTTGGTCTCAGAGGGACTGCTGCAGAGAGGAGAGGCTGGACATAGGGTGTAGCAGGACTGTTGGGGAGAGCACAGGTTTGAGATTTGGGTGAAGAAAGACTGTTGCAGAGACTACAGGTTGAAGACTGTGTTGCACTAGGACTGTTACAGAGGCAGAGGTTGGAGACTTTGGTGCAGAAGGACTGTTGCAGAGAGCAGACGTTGGAGACTGGGGTAGAAAAGTACTGTTGCAGAGAGCAGATATTGGAGACTGGGGTTAAGAAGGAATGTTACAGAGAGCAGAGTTTGATGACTGGGGTGAAAAAGGACAGTTACAGAGAGCAGAGTTTGGAGACTGGGGTGCAAAGGACTGTTGCAGAGAGCAGATGTTAGAGACTGGGGTGGAGAAGAATCGTTTAAGAGAGAAGTGGTTGGAGACTGGAGTGCAGAAGTCCTGTTACAGAGAGCAGAGTTTAAAGACTGTTGTGCAGAACGACTGTTATAGAGTGCAGAGTTTAAAGACTGGTTTGATGAAGGGTCTTACAGAGAGCAGAGTTTGGAGCCTGAGGTGTAGAAGGAATGTTACAGAGAGCAGAGGTAGGAGACTGGGGTGCAGAAGGTCGTTGCAGAGAGCAGAGTTTTCAGACTGAGGTGCAGAATTGTTGCAGAGAGCAGATGTTGGAGACTGGGCTGCAGAAGGACTGTTGCAGAGTGCAGATGTTGGTAACTAGGGTGCAGAAGGACTGTTTTAGAGAGCAGGGTTTGAAGACTGAGGTGTGGAAGGCCTGTAACAGAGAGCAGAGTTTGGAGACTAAGATGCAGAAGGACTGTTACAGAGAGCAGAAGTTGGATACAGGGGTGCAGAAGGATTTTACAGAGAACAGAATTTGAAGACTGAGGTGCAGAAGCACTGTTTCAGAGATCAGAGGTTGGATACAGAGGTGCACTAGGATCATTGCAGAGAGCAAGGTTGGAGACTGGGGTTCAGAAGGATCGTTGTAGAGAGCATATTTTGGAGACTGTGTTGCTGAGGCCTGCCACAGAGAGTAGAGATTGGAGACTGGCCTGCAGAAGGCCTTTTACAGAGAGGAGGGGTGGGAGACTGAGGTGCAGAAGTCCTGTTACATAGAGTAGAGGTTGGAGACTGGGGTGAAGAAGGATCATTCAGAGAGCAGAGGTTTCAGGCTGAGGTGGAGAAGGACTGTTGTAGAGATCAGAGGTAGGAGACTGGGGTGCAGTAGGATCATTAAAGAGAGCAGAGGTTGGAGACTGGGGTGCAGAAGGATCGTTGCAGAGAGCAGAGTTGGGAAACTGGCGTGCAAAAGGCCTGTTACAGAGAGGAGAGGTTGGAGACTGGGGTGCAGAAGGACTGTTATAGAGAGCAGTGTTTGGAGACTGGGTTGCTGAAGGATCTTACAGAGAGCAGAGGTTGGAGACTGAGGTGCAGGTGGACTATTACAGAGAGCAGTGGTTTTAGACTGAGGTGCAGAAGGATCGTGCAGAGAGCAAAGGGTTCAGACTGAATTGCAGAAAAACTGTTACCGAGAGCAGATGTTGGAGACTGAGGTGTAGAAGGACTGTTTTAAAGAGGACAGTTTGGAGACTAAGGTGCAGAAGGACTGTTACAGGAAGCAGCGTTTAGAAATTGGGGTGCAGAAGGACCGTTACAGAGCGCAGAGGTTAGAGACTGCGATATAGGATTTTTACCGAGAGTAGAGGTTGAAGACTGGGGTGCAGAAGGACTCTTACATAGAACAGAGGATGGAGACTGAGGTGGAGAATGATAGATACAGAGAACAGAGGTTGGAGACTGGGGTTCAGACAGACTGTTACAGAAAGCAGAGGTAGGAGACTCGGATTTAGAAGGACCTTTACAAAGAGAAGAGGTTGGAGACTTCGGTACAGAAGGACTGTTACAGAGAGAAGATTTCGAAGTCTTGGGAGAAGAGGACTGTTGCTGAGGACAGAGGTTGTAGACTGTGGTGGAGAAGGACTGTTACAGAGAGCAGATTTTTGAAACTGGAGTGCAGAAGGATCTTACAGAGAGCAGAGGTTGGAGACTGTGGTGCAGAAGGACTGTTACAGAATGCAGACGTTGGAGACTGGGGTCCAGAAGAATCCTTGCAGAGAGCTGAGTTTGGAGACTGGGGTTCAGAAGGACTGTTGCAGAGAACAGATGTTGATGAGGGGGTGCAGAAAGACTTTTGCCGAGAGCAGATTTTAGAAACTGGGGTGCAGAAAGACTGTTACACATACCAGAGGTTGGATAGTTAGGTGCAGTAGGACTGTGAAAGAGAGCAGAAGTTGGATACGCGGGGCTGAAGTACCCTTACAGAGAGCAGAGGTTGGAGACTGTGGTTCAGATGGATTTAACACAGCAAAGAGTTTGGAGACTGGCGTTCTAAAGGACTGTTACAGAGTGCAAAGTTAAAAGACTGGGTTGCAGAAGTATCTTACAGAGAGCAGAGTTGAGAGACTGAGGTGCAGAAGGACAGTTACAGAGAGCAGAGTTTTCAGTCTGAGGTGCAGAAAAAGTGCTGCAGAGAGCAGATGTTGGAGACCGGGGTGCAGAAGGGCTGTTGCAGAAAGCAGATGTTGGTAGCTAGGGTGCAGAAGTATTGTTGTAAAAAGAAGAGGTTAGAGACTGGGGTGCAGAAAAACTGTTGCGGAGAGCACACGTTGGATACTGAGGTGCAGAAGGATTGTTACAGAGAGCAGAGTTTTGAGAATAGGGTGAAGAAGGATCTTACAGAGAGCAGAGGTTGGAGACAGGGGTGCAGAAGTACTGTTGCAGAGAGCAGAGGTTGGAGACTGAGGTGCAAAAGGACTGTTAAAGAGAAAAGGTTGGAGATGGGGAGAAGAAGGACTGTTACTGAGAAAAAAATTTGGAGACTCATGTGCAGCAGTACCGTTGCAGAAAGCAGAGGTTGGAGACTGGGGTAGAGATGGAATGTTACTGGGAGCAGAGTTTTGAAACTGTGGTGCAGAAGGATATTACATAGAGCAGAGTTTGAAGAGAGGGGTGCAGAAGGACTGTTGCATAGAGAAGATGTTGGAGACTGGGGTGCAGAAGGATCTTTGCAGAGAGCAGAGGTTGGAGACTAGGGTGCAGAAGATTTGTTGCAGAGAGCAGACGTTTCAGACTGGGGTGAAGAAGGATCGTTGCAGACAGCAGAGTTTAGAGACTGGGGAGCAGAAGGACTCTTACAGAGATCAGTATTTGGATACTGAGGTGCAGATGAATCATTGCTTAGAGCAGAGATTGGAGACTGAGGTGCAAAAGGACTGTTGCAGAGAGCAGTGGTTGGAGACTGAGATGCAAAAGGACTGTTACAGAGAGTAGAGGTTGAAGATTGGCGTGCAAAAGGCCTGTTACAGAGAGCAGAGGTCAGAGACTAGGGTGCAGAAGAACTGTTACAGTGAGCAGAGTTTTTAGACAAGGTTGCACAAGGATCTTACAGAGAGCAGAGGTTGTAGAAAAAGGTGCAGCTGGACTGTTACAGAGAGCAGAGGTGGGTGACTAGGGTGCAGAAGGATCGTTGAAGAGGACAGAGTTTTCAGACTGAGGTGCAGAAGGACTTTTGCAGAGAACACATGTTGGAGACTGGGGTGCAGAAGGACTGTTGCAGAGAGCAGAGGTTGGAGACTGGAGTGCAGAAGGACTGTTGCAGAGAGCAAGGTTGGAGACTGAGGTGCAGATAGACTGTTACAGAGAGCAGAGTTTGAAGACTTGGTAGCTGAAGAACTGGTAAAGAGAGCAGAGGTTGGAGACTGGGGTGCAGAAGGATCGTTATAGAGAACAGAGGTTGGAGTCAGGGGTGCAGAAGGCCTCTTCCGGAGAGCAGAGTTTGGAGAAGGGGTGCAGAAGTACTTTTACAGAGAGTAGAGCCCGAGGTGCAGAAGGACCATTGCAGAGAGCAGAGTTTGGAGACTGAGGTGCAGAAGGATTGTTACAGAGAGCAGACGTTGGAGACTTGGTCTCAGAGGGACTGCTGCAGAGAGGAGAGGCTGGACATAGGGTGTAGCAGGACTGTTGGGGAGAGCACAGGTTTGAGATTTGGGTGAAGAAAGACTGTTGCAGAGACTACAGGTTGAAGACTGTGTTGCACTAGGACTGTTACAGAGGCAGAGGTTGGAGACTTTGGTGCAGAAGGACTGTTGCGGAGAGCAGATGTTAGAGACTGGGTTGCAGAAGGACTGTTGCAGAGAGCAGAGTTTGTAGACTGAGATGCAGAAGTACTGTTACAGAGAGCAGAGGTTGGAGACTTGGTCTCAGAGGGACTGCTGCAGAGAGGAGAGGCTGGACATAGGGTGTAGCAGGACTGTTGGGGAGAGCACAGGTTTGAGATTTGGGTGCAGATGGACTGATACAGAAAGTAGAGTTTGGAGACTCGGGTGCAGAAGGACTGTTGCAGAGAGCAGAGGTTGGAGAATGGGTTGCAAAAGGCCTGTTACAGAGAGCAGAGGTTGGAGACTGGCGTGCAGAAGGACTGTTACAGACAGCAGAGTTTGGAGACAGGGTTGCAGAAGGATCTTACAGAGAGCAGAGCTTAGAGACTGTGGTACAGCAGGACTGTTACAGAGAACAGAGGTTGGATACTGGGGTGCAGAAGGATCGTTGCGGAGAACAGAGTTTTCAGACTGAGGTGCAGACGGACTGTTGCAGAGAGCAGATATTGGAGACTGGGGTGCAGAAGGACTGTTGTAGAGAGCAGAGGATGGAGACTGGGGTGCAGAAAGATCATTGTAGCGAGCAGAGTTTTGAGACAAGCGTCCAAAAGGAATGTTACAAAGAACAGAGGTTGGAGAAGGGGTGCAGAAGGACTGTTACAGAGGGCAGAGTTTACAGACTGGGTTGCAGAAGGATCTTAGAGAGAGCAGATGTTGGAGACTGAGCTGCAGAAGGACTGTTACAGAGAGTATAGATTAGAGACTGAGGTGCAGAAGCACCGTTGTAGAGAGCAGAGTTTTGAGACTAAGGTGCAGAAGGATTGTTACAGAGAGCAGAGTTTTCAGACTTAGGTTCAGAAGGACTGCTGCTGAGAGCAGATGTTGGAGACTGGGGTACAGAAGGTCTTTTGCAGAGAGCTGAGTTTGGAGACTGGAGTGCAAGAGGATCGTTGCAGAGAGCAGATGTTGGAGACTGTGGTGAAGAAGGATGTTACAGAGATCAGAGTTTGGAGACTGGGGTGCAGAAGAACCATTACAGAGAGAAGAGGTTGGAGACTGTGGGACAGAAGGACTGTTACAGAGAGTAGAGGTTGGAGACTGGGAGCAGGAGGACTGTTTCAGAGAGCAGATGTTGGAGACTGGGGAGCAGAAGAAATATTACATAGAGCAGAGTTTGGAAACTGGGGTGCAGAAGGATCTTACAGAAAGCAGAGTTTGGAGACTGAGGTGCCGAAAGACTGCTACATAAAGCAGAGTTTGAAGACTGGGGTGCAAAATGATCGTTGCAGAGAGCAAAGTTGTCAGACAGAAGTTAAGGAAGACTGTTGCAGGGAGCAGATGTTTGAGACTGGGGTGCAGAAAGACTTTTGCAGAGAGCAGAGGTTTGAAACTGGGGAGCAAATGGATTGTTGTAGAGAGCAGAGTTTTTAGACTGGGGTGCAGAGGGATTGTTACAGAGAGTAGACGTTGGAGACTGTGGTGCAGAAGGACCATTGCAGAGATTAGAGTTTGGTAACTGAGGTGAAGAAGGATTGTTAAAGAGAACAGAAGTTGGAGACTGTGGTGCAGAAAGACTGTTGCAGAAAGCAGCGTTTGGAGACTGGGTTTTAGAAGGACTCTTGAAAAGAGCAGAGGTTGGAGACTGGGGTGCAGAAAGACTGTTACATTGAGCAGAGTTTGGAGACAGGGTTGCAGAAGGATCTTACAGAGAGCAGAGCTTAGAGACTGTGGTGCAACAGGAGTGTTACAGAGAACAGAGGTTGGAGACTGGGGTGCAGAAGGATCGTTGCAGAGAACAGCGTTTTCAGACTGAGGTGCAGAAGGACTGTTGCAGAGAGCAGAGGTCGAAGACAGGGGTGCAGAAGGACTGTTGCATAGAGCAGATATTAGATACTGGGGTACACAGGGATCGTTGCAGAGAGAAGAGGTTGGAGACTGGGGTGCAGAAGGACTGTTGCAGAGAGCAGACGTTGGAAACTGGTGAGCAGACGTTGGAAACTGGTGTACAGAAAGATCGTTACAGACAGCAGAGGTTTGAGACTGGGGTGCAGAAAGACTGTTACAGAGAGTAGAGTTTTGAGACTGAGGTGCAGAAAGATTTTTGCAGAGAGCAGAGGTTGGAGACTGGGGTGCAGTTGAACTCCTATAGAGAGCTGAGTTTTCAGACAAGGTTGCACAAGGGTCTTACAGAGAGCAGAGTTGTATACAGATATGCAGCAGAAGTGTTACAGCGAGCAGAGGTTGGAGACTGGGGTGCAGAAGGATCGTTGTAGAGAACAGAGTTTTCAGACTGAGGTGCAGAAGGACTTTTGCAGAGAGCACATGTTGGAGACTGGGGTGCAGAAGGACTGTTGCAAAGATCAGAGTTTGGGGAGTGCGGTGCAGAAGGATCATTGTAGAGAGCAAAATTTTGAGACTGGTGTGCAGAAGGATTGTTATAGAGAACAGAGGTTGGAGAATGGGGTGTAGAAGGCTTATTACAAAGAGCAGAGTTTGGAGAAGGGATTCAGAAGTACATTTACAGAGAGTAGTTTTTGGAGACTGAGGTGCAGAAGGACCATTGCAAAGAGCAGAGGTTGAAGACTGAGGTGCAGAAGAATTGTTACAGAGACCAGAGGATGGAGACTGGGTTGCAGAGGGACTGTTGCAGAAAGCAGATGCTGGACACTGTGGTGTAGAAAGACTGTTGCAGAGAGCACAGTTTGGAGATTGGGGTCCAGAAAGACTGTTGCAGAATGCAGATGTTGAAGACTTGGGTGCAGAAGGACTGTTGCAGAGAGCAGAGTTTGTAGACTGAGGTTCAGAAGCACTGTTACAGAGAGCAGAGGTTGGAGAATGGGGTGCAAAAGGCCTGTTACAGAGAGTAGAGGTTGGAGACTGGGGTTCAGAAGGACTGTCACAGAAAGCAGTGTTTGGAGACAGGGTTGCAGAAGGATCGTTGCAAAGAACAAAGTTTTCAGACTGAGGTGCAGAAGGATTGTTGAAGAGAGCAGAGTTTGGAGACTGAGTTGCAGAAGGACTGTTACGGAAAGCAGAGTTTGGAGACTGGGGTGCAGAAGAACTGATAGAGAAAGCTGACGTTAGAGTCTGCGGTTCAGAAAGAGTATTAATAAGAGCAGAGTTTTGAGACTGCGGTACAGAAGGACTGTTACAGAGAGCAGAGGTTGGAGACTGAGGTCCAGAAGGATTGTTATGGAGATTAGTGGGTGAAGACTGGGGTGCAGAAGGACAGTTACAGAGAGCACAGATGGAGACTGTTGTGCAGAAGAAATGTTGCAGAGAGAAGAAGTTGGAGACTGGGGTGCAGAAGAACTGCTACTGAGAGCAGAGGTTGGAGACTGGGGTGCAGAAGAACTGATAAAGAAAGCTGATGTTAAAGACTGGGGTTCAGAAGGACCATTACAGAGAGCAGAGTTTTGAGACTGCAGTACAGAAGAACTGTTACAGAGAGTAGAGTTTAGAGACTGAGTTGCAGAAGGAGTGTTGCAGGGAGTAAAGGTTTGAGACTTTGGTGCAGGAGGACTGTGGCATAGAGCAGAGTTTGGAGACTTAGGTGAAGAAGGACTGTTACCGAGAGCAGAGGTTGGAGACTGGGGTGCAGAAGTACTGATACAGAAAGCAGAGATTGGAGACTGGGGTGAAGAAGGACCGTTACAGAGAGAAGATTTTTGAGACTGCACTACAGAGAACAGAGGTTAGAGAAGGGGTGCAGAGGTCTATTACAGAGGGCAGAGTTTACAGACTGGGTTGCAGAAGGATCTTACAGAGAGCAGATTTTGGAGACTGCAATACAGAAGGACTTTTACAGAGAGCAGAGGTTGGAGACTGGGGTGGGGAAGAACTGTTTTAGAGAGCAGATGTTTGATTCTGTGTTGCAAAATGACTGTTGGAGAGAGCAGAGGATAAATACTGGAGTGTAAAAGTACTGTTGCAGAGAGCAGAATTTGCAGACTGAGTTGCGGAAGGACTGTTACAGCGGGCAGAGTTTGGAGACTGTGGTGGAAAACGACGGACACAGAAAGCAGAGGTTGGATACTGGGGTTCATAAGTACCCTTACAAAAAACAAAGGTTGGAGACTGCAGTACAGAAGGACTGTTACAGAGAGTAGAGGTTGGATACTGGGGTGCAGAATAACTGTTTTAGAGAACAGAGGTTGGAGGCTGGGGTGCAAAATGATCGTTGCAGAGAGCAGAGTTGTCAGACTGAGGTGCATAAAGACTGTTGCAGGGAGCAGATGTTGGAGACTGGGGTGCAGAAGGACTTTCACAGAGAGCAAAGGTTGGAAACTGGGGTGCAAAAGGATTGTTGTAGAGAGCAGAATTTTTAGACTGTGGTGCAGAATGATCGTTTCAGAGAGCAGAGGTTGGAGACTGGGGTGCAGAAGGACAGTTACTGAGAGCACAGATGGAGACTGGGGTGCAGACGAAATGTTGCAGAGATCAGAAGTTGGAGACTGGGGTGCAGAAGGACTGTTTCTGACAGCAGAGGTTAGAGACAGGGGTGCAGAAGAACTGATACAGAAAGCTGAAGTTAGAGACTGGGGTGCAGAAGGATCGTTACAGAGAGCAGAGTTTTGAGACTGCATTACAGAAGGACTATTACAGAGAGCAGAGGTTGGATACTGGGGTGCAGAGGGACTGATGCAGAGAACAGAGTTTGGAGACTGGGGTACAAACAAACTGTTTCAGAGAGCAGAGGTTGGAGAATCAGGTGCAGAAGGATTGTTACAGAGAGCAGAGTTAGGATAGTGGTGTGCAAAAGGACTGATCCAGAGAGCATATGTTGGAGGATGGGGTTCAGAAGGCCTGTTACAGATAGCAGCGGTTGGAGACTGAGGTGCTGAAGGATCATTTCAGAGAGCAGATATTGGAGACTGAAGTTGAGAAGGACTGTTACAGAGACGAGCAGTTTGAGACTGGGGTTCAGAAGGATTCTTACAGAGAGCAGAGGATGGAGACTGGGGTGCAGAAAGAGTGTTGCGGAGAGCAGAGGATGAAGACTGATGTGCAGAAAGAGTGTTACAGAGAGCAGAGTTTTAGATTGGTGTCCAGAAGAACTGTTAAAGAGAGCAGAGGTTGGAGACTGAGATGCAGAAGGATTGTTACAGAGAGCAGAGTTTTGACACTGATGTTCAGAAGGACTGTTACAGAGAGCAGAACACAGAGACTGGTGTTTAGAAGGATCATTGCAGAGAACAGAGGTTGGAGACTGAGGTGCAGAAGGATCGCTACAGAGAGCAGAGGTTGAAGACTAAGGTTCAGAAGGACATTTACAGAGAGCACAGGTTTGAGCCTGGGGTTAAAAAGAAATGTTTCAGAGAGCAGAGGATGGAGACTGGGGTGCAGAAGGACTGTTGCAGAGAGCAGATTTTGGAGACTGCGGTACAGAAGGACTTTTACAGAGAGGAGAGGTTGGAGACTGGGGTGCAGAAGGATTCTTACAGAGAGCAGAGGATGGAGACTGGGGTGCAGAATAACTGTTGCATAGAGCAGACGTTGGAGACTGGAGTGCAGAAAGTTCGTTGCAGGTAGTAGAGGTTTGAGACTGGAGTGTAGAAGGACTTTTGCAGAGAGCAGAGGTTTGAGACTGGGGTGCAGAAGGACTTTTGCAGAGAGCAGAAGTTGGGAACTGAGGTGCAGAAGGACTGTTACAGATAGCAGAGGTTGGAGACTGGTGTGCAGAAGAACTGATACAGAAAGCAGAGTGTGGAGTCTGGGGTGCAGAACACCGTTACACAAAGCAGAGTTTTGAGACTGCGGTTCACAAGGACTGTTAGAGAGAGCTGACTTTGGAGACTGGGGTGCAGAAGAAGTAATGCAGAAAAAATAGTTTGGAGACTGGGGTGCCGAAGGACAGTTACAGAGAGCACAGATGGAGACTGGAGTGCAAAAGAAATGTTGCACAGAGCAGAAGTTGGGGACTGGGGTGAAGAAGGACCGTTGGAGAGAGCAGAAGATGGAGACTGAAGTGTGAAGAACTGTTACAGAGAGCAGAGTTTAGGGACTGGGGTGCAAAAGAACTGATACAGAAAGCAGACGTTGGAGACTGGGGTGCAATAGGACCGTTACAGAGAGCAGATCTTGGAGACTGCGGTACAGAAGGACTGTTACAAAGAGCAGATGTTGGAGACTTGGGTGCAGAAGGACTGATGCAGAGAAGAGAGTTTGGAGACTGGGGTGCAGAAGAAACTTTGCAGAGAGCAGAAATTGGAGACTGAGGTGAAGAAGGATCGTTGCAGAGAGAAGAGGATGGAGACTGGGTTGCAGAAGGCATATTATAGAGTGCAGAGGTTGGAGAGTGGGGTGCAGAAGGCCTGTTACAAAGAGCAGAGTTTGGAGACTGGTGTGCAGAAGCAGTGTTACAGATAGCACAGTTTTGAGACAGGGTTGCAGAAGGATCTTACAGAGATCATTTTGGAGACTGAGTTTCAGAAAGACTGTTTCAGAGAGAAAAGTTTGGAAACTGGGGTCCAGTAGGACTGTTTCAGAGTGCAGAGTTTTCACACTGATGTGCAGAAAGACTGTAGTAGAGAGCAGATATTGGATCCTGGGGAGCATAAAGACTGTCACAGAGAGCAGAGTTTGGAGACTGGGGTGCAGAAGAATCATTGCAGAGAGCACAGGTTTGGGACTGGGGTGCAGAAGGACTGTTACAGAGAGCAGAGTTTGAAGACTGGGGTGCAGAAGGTCTGTTACAGAGAGCAGAGTTTGGAGACTGGGGTTTAGAAGGACTGTTACACAGAGCAGAGTTTGAGGAATGGGTTTCAGAAGGATCTTACAGAGAACAGAGTTTGGAGACAGAGGTGCAGAAGGACTTTTGTAGAGCATAGAGGTTGGAGACTTAGGAGCAGAAGGACTGTTTTAGAGAGCAGAGGTTGGAGACTGAGGTCCAGAAGGATTGTTACAGAGATCAGAGTGTGGAGACTGGGGAGAAGAAGGAGTGTTACAGAGAGAAGATTTGGAGATTTGGGTGCAGTAGAACTGTTATCTGGAGAAGAGGTTGGAGACTGGGGTGCAGAAGGACTGTTGCAGAGAGCAGAGTTTGGAGACTGAGGTGCAGACATACTGTTACAAAGAGCAGAGGTTGGAAACTAGGATTCAGAAAAACCGTTGCAGAGAGCAGAGGTTGGAATCTGGGGAAAAGAAGGATCTTTGCAGAGAACGGATGTTGGAGACTGGGGTGCAGAAGGACTGTTACAGAGAGCAGAGGTTGGAGACTGAAATGCAGAAGGACCTTTACAGATTGCAGAACTTCGAGACTGAGGTGGAGTAGTACTTTTACAGTGAGGAGAGGTTGGAGACTGGGGTGCAAAAAAATTCTTACAGAGAGAAGTGTATAAAAAAAACTGTTACAGAGAGCAGAGTTTGGAGATGGGGTGGAGAAAAGTCATTGCAGAGAGAAGAGGTTGAAGATGGGGTGAAGAAGGCCTGTCAAGGAATGCAAAGGTTGGAGACTGAGGTGCAGAAGGACTGTTGCAGAGAGCAGAGTTTTGAGACTGAGGTGTAGAAGGACTGTAACAGAGAGAAAAGGTTGGAGACTGGGATGCAGAAGGACTGATACAAAAAGCACAGTTTGGAGACTTGTGTGGACAATGACAGTTACAGAGAGCAAAGGTTGGAGACAGCAGTACAGAAGGACTGCTAAAGAGAGCAGAGTTTGGAGACTTGGGTGGAGAAGGACTGTTACAGAGAGCATATGTTGGAGACTGGGAAGCAGAAGGACTGTTTCAGAGAGCGGAGGTTAGAGACTGAGGTTAAGAAGGACTGTTGCAGAAAACAGATGTTGGAGACTGGGTTGCATAATGACCATTGGAGAGAGCAGAGGTTGGAGACTGAGGTGCAGAAAGACTGTTGTAGAGAGCAGAGTTTGAAGACTGGGGTGCAGAAGGACTATTGCAGAGAATATAGGTTGGATACTGAGGTGCAGAAGTCGTGTTACAGAGAGCAGAGTTTGGAGACTCGGGTGCAGAAGGACAGTTACAGAGAGCAGAGGGTAAATACAGGGTTGCAGAAGGATCTTACAGAGAGCAGAATTTGGAGACGGAGGTGCAGTTGGACTGTTACAGAAAGAAAAAGTTGGAAATTGGGGTGCAGAAGGATTGTTACAGAGACCAGAGTTTGAAGATTGCGGTATTGAAAAACTCTTTCAGAGAGCCGAGGTGGAGACTGGGGTGCAGAAGGAATGTTACAGAGAGCACAGGTTAGAGACTGAGGTGCAGAAGGATAGACACAGAGAGCACAGGTTTGAGACTGGTGTTCAGAAGGACTGATATAGAAAGCAGAGTTTGGAGACTGGGGTGCAGAAGGCACGTTACGAAGAGCAGAGGTTGGAGACTGCAGTACAGAAGGACTGTTACAGAGAGCAAATGTTGGAAACTCGGGAGTAGAAGGACTGCTGCAGAGGACAGACGTTGGAGACTGGGGTGCCGCAGGACACTTGCTGAAAGCAGAGGATAAATTCTGGAGTGGAGAAGGAATGTTACAGAGAGCAGAGTTTGGAAACTGGAGTGCAGAAGGATCTTACAGATAGCAGAGTTTGGAGACTATGGTGCAGAAGGACAGTTGCAGAGAGCAAAGTTTGGACACTGGGGTGCAGAAGGACTTTTGAAGAGAGCAGAGGTTGGAGACTGGAGTGCAGAAGGACTGTTGCAGACAGCAAAGTTTGGAACCTGAGGTGCAAAAGTCCTGTTACATAGAGCAGAGGTTGGAGACTGTGATGCAGGATTGTTACAGACAGCAGAGTTTGGAGACTGGGGTGCAGAAGGACTTTTACAGAGAGCAGAGTTTTGAGACTGGGATGCAGAAAGACTTTTGCAGAGAACAAAGGTTGGAGACTCGCGTGCGAAGGACTGTTGCAGAGAAAAAGGGTGGAGACTGGGGTGCAGAAGGACTGTTGCAGAGAGCAGAAGTTGGAGACTGTGGTGCAGAAGGACACTTAGATAGAGCAGAAGTTGGAGATTGGGGTGCAGAAGAACTGTTATAGAGAGCAGTAATTGGATACTTGGTTGCAGAAGGATCTTACAAAGAGGAGAGGTTGGAGACTGAGGTGCAGGTGGAGTGTTAGAGAGAGCAGTTTTTGGAGACTGCGGTGCAGAAGGATTGTTACAGAGAAACGTGGTTGGAGACTGATTTTAAGAAGGACTTTTACAGAGAGCAGAGTTTGGAAAATAGGGTGCAGAAAGACCTTTACAGAGAGCAGAGGTTGGAGACTGTGGTATAGGACTGTTACCGAGAAAAGAGGTTGGACACTGGGGTGCAGAAGGACTCTTACATAGAGCACAGGTTAAAGACTGAGGTGCAGAAGGATAGATACAGAGAACAAGGTTGGAGACTGGGGTTCAGACAGACTGATATAGAAAGCAGAGTTTGGAGACTGGAGTGTAGAAGGACCGTTACAAAGAGCAGAGGTTGGAGACTGCGGTACAGAAGGACTGTTACAGAGAGCAGATCTCGGAGACTGGAGAGCAGAAGGAGTTTTGCAGAGGATCGTGGTATGAGACTGGGGTTAAGAAAGAATGTTACAGAGAGCAGAGTTTGAAAACTGGAGGGCAGAAGGATCTTACAGAGAGAGAGGTTGGAGACTGTGGTGCAGAAAGACTGTTGTAGAGAGCAGACACTGGAGACAGGGGTCCAGAAAATCGTTGCAGAGAGCAGACGTTGGATAATGGGGTGCAGAAGGACTGTTGCAGAGAGCAGATGATGGATACTTGGGTGCAGAAGGACTGTTGCAGAGAGTAGATGATGGATACTTGGGTGCAGAGAGACTGTTGCAGAAAGCAGATTTTAGATACTGGGGTGCAAAAGGACTGTTAGACAGAGCAGAGTTTGGTGACTGAGGTGCAGAAGGACAGTTTCAGAGAGCAGAGTTAGGAGACTGGGGAGCAGAAAGACTGTTACAGAGAGCAGAGGTTGGAGACTGGCGTTCAGATGGATATTACAGAGAGCAGAGTTTGGAGACTGGGGTGCAAAAAGACTGTTGCAGAGAGCAGATGTTGGAGACCGGGGTGGAGAAGAATCATTGCAGAGAGAAGAGGTTGGAGACTGGGTTGGAGAAGGCGTGTTACAGAGAGCAGAGTTTAAAGACTGGGTTTCAGAAGGATCTTACAGAGAGAAGAGTTGGGAGACTGAGTTGCAGAAAGACTGTTAGAGAGAGCAGATGTAGGAGACTGGGGTGCAGAAGGGTCGTTGCAGAGAGCAGAGTTTTAAGAGTGAGGTACAGAAGAACTGTTGCAGAGAGCAGATGTTGGAGACTGGGGTGCAGAAGGAGTGTTGCATAGAGCAGATATTTGTAACTAGGTTGCAGAAGGACTGTTATAGAGAGTAAAGTTTGGAGACTGGGGTGCAGAAGGACTGTTGCAGAGAGCAGATGTTGGAGAATGAGGTGCGGAAGTATTGTTACAGAGAGCAGAGGTTGGAAACTCAGGTGCAGAAGAACTATTAAAAAGTGCAGAGGTTTGATACAGGGGTGCAAAAGGATCTTACAGTAAGCAGAATTTGGACACTGAGGTGCAGAAGGACTGTAGCAGAGACTAGAGGTTGGAGACTAGGGTGCAGTAGGATCATTGCAGAGAGTAGAGTTTGGAGACTGGGGTTCTGAAGGATTGTTGCAGAGAGCAGAGTTTGGAGACTGTGGTCCAGAAGGCCTGCTACGAAGAGCAGAGTTTTGAGACTGGCATGCAGAAGGCCTGTAAGAGAGAGGAGAGTTTGGAGACTGGGTTGCAGAAAGACTGTTATAGAGAGCAGAGTTTGGATACTGGGTTGCTGAAGGATATTACAGAGAGCAGAGTTTGGAGACTGACATTAAGGTTGACTGTTACAGAGAGCAGTGGTTGGAGACTGGGGTGCAGAAGGATCGTGCAGAGAACAGAGGTGTCAGATTGAGGTGCAGAAGTACTGTTACAGAGAGCAAAGGTTGGAGACTGAGGTGCAGAAGGACTGTTACAGAAAGCAGAGGTTGAAAATTAGGGTGCAGAAAGACCGTTACAGAGACCAGAGTTTGGAGACTGTGGTATAGAAAAATTCTTACAGAAACCAGAGGTTAGAGACTCTGGTGCAGATGGAATGTTACAAAGAGCACAGATTGGATACTGGGGTGCAGAAGGATAGATACAGAGAGCAGAGTTTGAGACTGGGGTTCAGAATGACTGATATAGAAAGCAGATTTTGGAGACTGGGGTGCAGAAGGACCGTTCCAGAGAGCAAAGGTTTGAGACTGCGGTACAGAAGGACTGTTACAGAGAGCAGATTTTTGATACTGGGGTTCAGATGGACTGTTACAGAGGACTCAGTTTGGAGACTGGGGTGCCCACCTTCGCAGAAAGCAGAGGTTGGAGACTGCGATGGCGAAGAAATGTTTGAGAGAGCAGATTTTGTAAACTTGAGTGCAGAAAGATCTTACATAGAGCAGAGGTTTGAGACTGTGGTGCAGAAGGACTGTTGCAGAGAGTAGAGGTTGGAGACTAGGGTCTGGAAGTATCATTACCGAGAGCAGAGTTTGGAGACTGGGGTGCAGAAGGACTGTTGCAGAGAGCAGAGGTTGGAGACTGGGTGCAGAAGGACTGTTGCAGAGAGCAGAGGATGGAGACTGGAGTGCAGAGGGACTGTGGAAGAGAGTAGAGGTTTGAGACTGGAGTGCAGAAGGACTGCTATAGGAAGTAGAGTTTTGAAATTGGGATGCAGAAGGACCGTTACAGAGAGCAGAGTTTTGAGACTGCAGTATAAGACTGGTACCGAGAGAAGAGGTTGGAGACTGGGGTGCAGTAGGAATCTTACATAGAGCACAGGTTGGAGACTGAGGTGCAGAAGAATAGATACAGAGAACAGAGGTTAGAGACTGGGGTTCCGAAAGACTGATACAGAAAGAAGAGGTTGGAGACTGGGGTGTAGAAGGACCGTTACAAAGAGCAGAGGTTGGAGACTGCGGTACAGAAGGACTGTTACAGAGAGCAGATCTCAGAGACTGGGGAGCAGATGATTGTTGCAGAAGACAGAGGTTTGAGACTCCGGTGGAGAAAGAATGTTACAGAGAGCAGAGTTTGGAAACTAGAGTTCAGAAGGATCTTACAAAGAGAAGAGGTTGGAGACTGTGTTGCAGAAGGACTGTTGCAGAGAGCAGACGTTGGAGACAGGGTTCCAGAAGGATCATTGCAGAGAGCACAGTTTTGAGACTGGGTGCAGAAGGACTTACACAGAGCAGAGGTTGGAGACTGAGGTGCAGAAGTACTGTTACAGAGAGCAGTGTTCGGAGACTGGGGTGCAGAGGACTGTTACACAGAGCAGAGTTTGGAGCCGGGGGTTCAGATGGATCTCACAGAGAGAAGAGTTTTGAGATTGGGGTCCAAAATAACTGTTGCAGAGAGCAGATTCTGGAGACTGGGGTGCAGAAGAGGTTGGAGACTGGGATGCAGAAGGCCTATCACAGAGAGCAGATTTTGGAGACTGCGTGGCAGAAGTCATGCTACAGAGAGCAGAGTTTGAAGACTGTTGGGCAGAAGGACTTTTACACAGTGCAGAGTTTAAAGACTGGGTTGTAGAAGGATCTTACAAAGAGCAGAGATGGGAGAATGGGGTGCAGAAGGACTCTTAGAGAGAATAGAAGTAGGAGACTGTTGTGCAGAAGGGTCCTTGCAGTAGCAGACTTTCAAGTGACATTGCAGATTTAGACTTTGGTGAAAAAGGATCCTTGCAGAGAGCAGACGTTGAAGACTAGTTGGCAGAAGCACTGTTACAGAGAGCAGAGTTTGAAAGGGTTGCAGAAGGATATTACAGAGGGCAGAGGTTGCAGACAGGGGTGCAGAAGGATTGTTACAGAGAGCAGAGCTTGGAGACTGAGGTTCTGAAGTAGCAGTGATACACAAAATTATAAGAGTTTATGAGGGGCAAGGGTGTGGGGGGAAAAAGGGGAGAGAATTGAACAACAGCAGAGGAGGTGTTGGAGACTGGGGTTCAGAAAGATCGTTACAGAAAGCAGAGTTGGAGACTGGGGTGTAGAAGGACTGTAGCAGAGAACAGATGTTGGAGACTGGGATGCAGACAGACTTTTGCGGAGAGCAGAGGTTGGAGAGTGGGGTTCAGAAAGGCTGTTGCAGAGACGAGAGGTTGGAGAATGAGGTACAGAAAAACTTTTACAGAGAGCAGAGGTTGGAGATTGGGGTGCAGAAGGACTGTTACAGAGAGCAGAGGTTGGAGACTGGGGTTCAGATGGATCTTAAAGAGAGCAGATTTTGGAGACTGTGGTGCAAGAGGACTGTTGCAGTGAGTAAAGGTTGGAGACTGCTGTGAAGAAGAATCCTTGCAGAGAGAAGTGTTTGGAGACTGGGGTGCAGAAGGCCTGTTACAGAGAGCAGTGGTTAGAGACTGGGTTGCAGAAGTCCTCTTGCTGAGAGCAGAGGTTGGAGACTGTTGTGCAGAAGGACGATTACCGAGTGCAGAGTTTAAAGACTGGGTTGCAGAAGGATCTTACAGAAAGCAGAGTTCAGAGACTGAGGTACAGAAGGCTCCTTGAATACAGCAGAGTTTTCCCACTGAAGAGCAGAATGACTGTTGCAGGAAGCAGATATTGAAGACTGGGGAGCAGAAGGACTGTTGCAGAGAGCAGACATTAGAGACTGGGGTTAAGAAGGATCATTTCAGAGAACAGAGGTTGGAGACTGGTGTGCAGAAGGATTGTTACAGAGAGTAGAGTTTGGAGACTGGGTTTTAGAAGGATGCTACAGAAAGCAGAGGTTGGAGACTGAAGTGCAGAAGGACTGTTACAGAGAGTAGAGGTTGGAGACTTAGGTGCAGAAGTACCGTTGCAGAGAACAGAGTTTGGAGACTGAGGTGCAGAAGGATAGATACAGAGAACAGTGGTTGGAGACTGCGGTTCAGACAGACTGATACAGAAAGCAGAGGTTGGAGACTGGGGTGTAGAAGGTCCGTTACAAAGAGCACAAGTTTGAGACTGCGATACAGAAGGACCAGATGTCGGAGACTGGGGAGCAGAAGGACTGTTGCAGAGGACAGAGGTTGGAGACTGGGGTGGAGAAGGAATGTTAAAGAGTGCAGAGTATGGAATTTGGAGTGCACAAGAATGTTACAAAGAGCAGAGGTTGGAGACTGTGGTACAGAAGGACTGTTGAAGAGAGCAGATGTTGGAGACGGGTCCAGAAGGAGCGTTGCAGATAGCAGAGTTTGGAGACTGGGGTGAAGAAGGACTGTTGCAGAGAGCAGAGGTTGGAAACTGAGGTGCAGAAGGACTGTTACAAAGAGCAGAGTTTGGAGACTGGGGTGCAGGAGGACTGTTACAGAGAGTACAGGTTAAAGACTGGGGTTCAGATGGATCTTACAGATAGCAGAGTTTGGAGACTGGGGTGCAAAAGGACTGTTGCAGAGAGCACATGTTGGAGACTGGGGTGGAGAAGAATCATTGCAGAGAGAAGAGGTTGGAGACTGGGGTGCAGAAGGCCTGTTAAAGAGAGCAGAGTTTGAAGACTGGGTTGCAGAAGGATGTTAAAGAGAGCAGAGTTGGGATACTGAGGTGCAGAAGGACTGTTACAGAGAGTAGAGATAGGAGACTGAAATGCAGAACGATCGTTGCAGAGAGCAGAGTTTTCAGACTGAAGTGCTGAAGAACTGTTGCAGGGAGCAGATGTTGGAGACTGGGGTGCAAAATGATTGTTACAGAGAGCAGAGTTTGGAGACTGGAGTGCATAAGGATCTTACAGAGAGCAGAGGTTTGAGACTAGGGTGCAGAAGCACTGTTGCCAAGAGCAGAGTCTGGAGACTGGGTTGCAGAAGGGTCTTACAAAGACCAGAGTTAGGAGACTGAGGTTCAGAAGGATCATTGCAGAGAGCACAGATTTCAGCCTGAGTTGCAGAATGACTGTTGCAGAGAGCAGATATTGAAGACTGGGATGCAGATGGACTGTTGCAGAGAGCAGAGGTTAAAGACTGGGGTGAAGGAGGGTCGTTGCAATGAGCAGAGTTTTCAGACTGAGGTGCAGAAGGACTGTTGCAGAGAGCACATGTTGGAGACTGGGTACAGAAGGATTGTTGCAGAGTGCAGAGGTTGGAGACTTTGGTGAGGAAGGATCTTTGATGAGAGCAGAGTTTGGAGACTGGTGTGCAGAAGCACTGTTACAGAGAGCAGAGTTTGGAGACTGAGTTTCAGAAGGATATTACAGAGAGCAGAGTTTGCAGACAGGGGTTTAGAAGGATTGTTACAGAGAGCAGAGGTTGAAGACTTTGCTGCAGAAGGACTGTTACAGAGAGCATAGGTTGGAGTCTGAGGTGTAGAAGGACTGTTACAGAGAGCAGAGTTTGGAGACTTATGTGCAGAAGGACTGTTACAGGAAGCAGAGTTTGGAAATTGGGGAGCAGAAGGACCATCAAGGAGAGCAGAGTTTGGAGACTGCGGAATAGGACTGTTTCCGAGAGCAGAGGTTGGAGACTGGGGTGCCGCAGGACCCTCAAAGAAAGCAGAGGTTACAGACTACGGTGGAGAAGGAATGTTAGAGAGAGCAGAATTTGGAAACTGGCATGCAGAAAGATGTTACAGAGAGCAGATTTTGAAGACTGTGGTTCAGAAGGACTTTTGCAGAGAACACACGTTGGAGCCTGGGGTCCAGAAGGATCGTTGTAGAGAGCAGAGTTTAGACTGGAGTTAGAAAGACTGTTGCAGAGTGCAGATGTTGGAGTCTGAAGTGCAAAAGACTGTTGTAGAGAGCAGAGGTTGGAGAATGGGGTGCAGAAAGACTGTTGCAGAGAGTAAAGGTTGAAGACTGAGGTGCAGAAGGACTGTTACAGAGAGCAGAGTTTGGAGACTCAGGTGCAAAAGGAAAGTTACAGAGAGCAGAGGTTGGAGACTGGGGTGCAGAAGGACTGTTACAGAGAGCAGAGTTTGGAGACTCAGGTGCAAAAGGAAAGTTACAGAGAGCAGAGGTTGGAGACTGGGGTGCAGAAGGACTGTTGCAGAGAGCAGAGGTTGTCGACTGTGGTGCAAAAGGACTGTTGCAGAGAGCAGAGGTTTGAGACTGGTGTGGAGAAGAATCGTTGTAGAGAGAAGAATTTAGAGACTTGGGTGCAGAAGGTCTGTTACAGAGAGAAGTGGTTTGAGACTGGGTTTATGAAGGATCTTACAGAGAGCAGAGATTGGAGACTGAGGTGCAGGGGGACTGTTACCGAGAGCAGTGGTTGGAGACTGGGGTGCAGAAGGGTCGTGCAGAGAGCCGAATTTTCAGATTGAGGTGCAGAAGGACTGTTACAGAGAGCATAGGTTGGAGACTGAGATGTAGAAGGACTGTTACAGAGAGCAGGGTTTGGAGACTCAGGTGCAGAAGGACTGTTACAGGAAGCAGATTTTGGAAATTGATGTGCAGAAGGACCGTTAAGGAGAGCCGAGTTTGGAGACTGCTTTATAGGACTGTTACCGAAAGCAGAGGTTGGAGACTGGTGTGCAGAAGGACTCTTACATAGAGCACAGGTTGAGACTGAGGTGCAAAAGGATAGATACAGAGAACAGAGGTTGGAGACTGGGGTTCAGACAGACTTATACACAAAGCAGAGTTTGGAGACTGGGGTGTAGAAGGACCGTACAAAGAGCAGAAGTTGGAGACTCTGGTACAGAAGGACTCTTACAAAGAGCAGATCTCAGAGACTGGTCAGCAGAAGGACTGTTGCAGAGGACAGATGTTGGAGACTGGGGTGGAGTAGGAATATTACAGAGAGTAGAGGTTTAAGAGTGAGGTGCAGAAGGAACGTTGCAGAGTACAGAGTTTTGAGACTGAGGTGAAGAAAGATCGTTACAGAGAGCAGAGGTTTGAGACTGGGTTGCAGAACGAGTGTTGCAGAGAGCAGAGGTTGGAGACTGGGGTGAAGAAGGACTGTTGCAGAGAGTAGACGTTGGAGACTGTGGTGCAGAAGGACTGTTACAGAGAGCATCGGTTAGAGACTGAGGTGCAGAAGGACTGTTAAAGAGAGCAGACGTTGGAGACTGAGGTGCAGAAGGATTGGTATAGAGAGGAGAGGTTGAAGACAGAGGTGAGAAGGACTGTTACTGAGAGCAGAGATTGTAAACTAGGGTGCAGAAGGATCGTTGCAGAGAGCAGAGTTTGCAAACTGAGGTTCAGAAGGATCGTTGCAGAGAGCATAGGTTTAAGACTGAGGTGCAGAAGGATCATTACAGAGCAGAGGTTCGAGACTGGGGTCAGAAAGACAGTTACAGAGAGCACAGTTTGGAGAGTGGTTTGGAGAGAAAATGTTGCAGTGAGCAGAGATTGCAGACTGTGGTACAGAAGTACTGTTACAAAGAGAAGAGGCTGGAGACTGGGGTTAAGAAGGAATGTCACAGAGAGCAGAGTTTGGATCCTGGGGTGCAGAAGGATCTTACAGAGAGCAGAGGCTGGAGACTGGGGTCAGAAAGACTGTTGCAGAGAACAGACGTTGAAGACTGTGGTGCAGAAGGATCATTGCAGAGCGCAGAGTTTGGAGACTGGGGTATAGACGGATTGTTGAAGAGAGCAGAGGTTTGAGACTGGGGTGCAGAAGGACTGTTGCAGAAAGCAGACGTTGGAGACTGAGGTGCAGAAGAACTTTTACAGAGAGCACTGGTTGAAGACTGGGGTGCAGAAGGATCGTTGCAGAGAGCAGAGGATTCAGAATGAGGAGCAGAAGGACGTTTACAGAGAGCAGAGTTTGCAGTCTGAGGTGTAGAACGACTGTTACAGAAACCAGAGTTTGGCAATTGGTTAGCAGAAGGACCATTAAAAGAGAAGAGGTTGTAGACTGCGATACAAAAGGACTGTTACAGAGAGCAGAGTTTGGAGAATTGGTTGAATAAGGATCGTTGCAGAGAGCAGATGTTTGAGACTGGGTTGCAGAAGTTCCGTTACAGAGAGCAGAGGTTGGAGATTGTGGTGCAGAAGAACTGAACATAGAGAAAAGGTTGGATACTGGGGTGCAGAAGGATTGTTATATAGAGCAGAGTTTGGAGACTCGGGTGCAGAAGGACTGTTACAGAGAGCAGAGGTTCGAGACTGGGGTGCAGAAGAACTGTTACAGAGAGCAGAGTTTGGAGACTGGGGTGCAGAAGTGCTGTTACAGAGAGCAGATGTTTGTGACTGAGGTACAGGAGAACTGTTATAGAGAGCAGAGGTTGGAGACTGGGGTGCAGAAGGGCTGTTACAGAGAGCAGATGTTTGTGACTGAGGTACAGGAGGACTGTTATAGAGAGCAGAGGTTGGAGACTGGGGTGCAGAATGACAGTTACAGATAGCATAGTTTGGAGATCTGAGTGTAGAAGAAATGTAGCAGAGAGCAAAGGTTGGAGACAGGGGTGCAGAAGGACTGTTGCAGAGAGTAAAGGTTGGAGATATAGGTGCAGAAGGACTGATACAGAGAGCAGAATTTGGAGGACTGGGGTGCAGAAGGACCATTACAGCCAGTAGAGTTTGGAGACTGTAGTACAGAAGGACTTTTACACAGAGCACAGGTTGGATACCGGGGTGCAGAATGACTGTTGCAGAGAACAGAATTTGGAGACGGCCATGCAGAAGAATCTTACAGAGAGTACAGGCTGGAGACTGTGTTGCAATAGGACTGTTGCACAGAGCAGAGGTTAGATACTGGGGTGCAGAAGGACTGTTACAGAGAGCAGAGTTTGGAGACTGAGGTGCAGATGGATCTTACAAAGCATAGTTGTTGGAGACCTGGGTGCAGAAGGACTGTTGCAGAGAGCAGAGTTTGGAGACTAGGGTGCAGTAGGACTGTTGCAGAGAGCAGAGGTTGGAGAATGGGTTATAGAAAGACTGTTACAGATATCACAGTTTCGAGAGAGGGTTGTAGAATGATCTTACAGAGAGCCTTTTGGAGACAGAGGTGCAGAAAGAGTGTTACAAGAGCAGAGGTTACAGACTGGGGTGCAGAAGGATTGTTGCAGAGAGCAGCGTTTTCAGACTGAGGTGCAGAAGGAAAGTTACAGAGAGCACAGTTTGGAGACCTGGGTGTAGAAGAAATGTTGCAGAGAGCAAATGCTGAATCCTGGGGTGCATAAAAACTGTTACAGAGAGCAGAGTATGTAGACTGAGTTGCAGAAGAATCATTGCAGAGAGCATAGGTGGAGATTGGGCAGCAGAAGAATCGTTATAGAGAGCAGAGGTGGGAGACTGGGGTGCAGAAGGACCATTAAAGAGAGTAGAGGTCAGAGACTGGGGTGCACAAGGACTGTTTCAGAGAACAGAGTTTGGAGACTGGGGTGCAGAAGGCCTGCTACAGAGGGCAGAGGTTCGAGACTGGGGTTGCAGAAGGACAGTTATACAGAGCAGAGTTTTGAGGCTGGGTTGCAGAAGGACTGGTATAGAGAGCAGAGTTTTGAGGCTGGGTTGCAGAAAAATTTTAGAGAGCAGGGGTTTGAGACTGAGGTGCAGGACGACTGTTAAAGAGAGCAGTGGTTGAAGACTGGGGAGCAGAAGGACTGATACAAAAAGCAGAGGTTGGAGACTGAGGTGCAGAAGGACCATTACAGAGAGCAGAATTTGGAGACTGCAGTACAGGAGGACTGTTACAGAGAGCAGAGGTTGGAGAATGCGGTATACAAAGACTGGAACAGAGAGAAAATGTTGGAGAATATGCTGAAGAACGACTGTTACAGAGAGCATAGTTTGGAGACTGGGATGCAGAAGGACTGTTAAACGGAGCAAAGGTTGAAGACTGGGGTGTAGAAGGACTGTTGCAGAGAGCGGAGGTTGGAGACTTGGGTGCAGAAGTAGTGTTACAGAGAGCAGAGTTTGGAGACTGAGGTTCAGAAGGACTGTTGCAGATAACAGAGGTTGGAAACTGGGGTGAAAAAGGACTGTTGCAGCGAGCAGGTGTTGGATACTTGGGTGCAGAAGAAATTTTGCAGTAAATAGAAATTGGAGACTGAGGTGCAGAAGGACTGTTTCAGATAGCAGAGGTTGGAGACTAGGGTGCAGAAGGACAGATACAGAAAGCAGAGGTTGGAGACTGAGGTGCAGAAGGACCATTACAGAGAGCAGAATTTGGAGACTTCAATACAGGAGGACTGTTAGAGAGAGCAGAGGTTGGAGACTGGAGTGGAGAAGTACTGTTTCAGAGTGCAGATGTTGGAGACTGCTGTGCAGAAGAACTGTTGCAGAGAGCAGAGGTAGGATACTGAGATGCAGAAAGACTGTTACAGAGAGCAGAGTTTGGAGACTGGGGTGCAGAAGGACTGATACAGAGAGCAGAGTTTGGAGACTGGGGTTCAGAAGGCCTGTTACAGAGAGCAGAGGTTGGAGACTGCGTACAGAAGGGCTGTTACAGAGAGCAGAGTTTGGAGACTGGGTTGCAGAAGAATATTACTTAGAGCAGAGTTTGGAGACTGCAGTGCAGAAGGATTGTTACAGAGAGCAGAGCGTGGTGACTGGGGTGCAGTAGGATTATTGCGGAGAGCAGAGGATAGAAACTGATGTGCAGAAGGATCCTTTCAGTAAGCAGAGGTCGGAGACTTGGGTGCAGAAGGACGGTTGCAGCAAGCAGATGTTGGAGACTGGGATGCAGAAAGACAACTATAGAAGAGAGGAGCGATTGGAAACTTGGTTGCAAAAGGACTGTTCCACAGAGCAGAGGTTGAAGACTGGAGTGTAGAAGGACTGTTACAGAGAGCAGAGGTTGGAGACTGGGGTGCAGAAGGACTGATACAGAAAGCAGATGTTGGAGACTTGGGTCTTGAATGAACCTTATACAGAGTATATGTTGGAGACTGCAGTACAGAAGGACTGTTACAGAGAGAAGAGGGTGGAGACCAGGGTACAGAAGGACTGTTGCATAGAGCAGAGGTTGGAGAATGGGATGCAGAAGGACTGTTTCAGAGAGTAGATGTTAAAGACTGGGGTGAAAAAGAACTGTTGAAGAGAGCAGAATTTGGATACTGTGGTGCAGAAGGATTGTTGCAGGGAGCAGAGGTTGGAGCCTGGGGTGAAGAAGGACTGTTACAGAGATCAGAGTTTGGATATTGGGGTGCAGAAGGATCTTACAGAGAGCAGAGCCTGGAGATTGGGGTGCAGAAGAACTGGTGCACAGAGCAGAGGTTGGAGAGTGGGTGCAGAAGGACTGTTACAGAGAGCAGAGTTTGGAGACTGGGTGGCAGAAGGATCTTACATAGAGCAGAGTTTGGAGACTGAGGTGCAGAAGAAATGTTATCGAGAGCAATGGTTGGAGACTGGGGTGTGGAAGTGTTTTTGCAGGGAGCAGAGGTTGAAGACTGACATGCTGAAGTACTCCAGCAGACCACAGAGGTTGGATAATGGGATGCAGAAGGACCGTTTCAGAGAGCAGATGTTGGAGACTGAGGTGCAGAAGGATTGTTACAGAGAGCAAATGTTGGAGACTCGGGTGAAGAAATACTGTTACAAAGAGCAGAGTTTGAAGACAGGGTTGCAGAAGGATCTTTTTTTATTTTTTATTTTTTTATTTTTTTTATTGTTGATCGTTCAAAACATTACACAGTTCTTAATACATCATCTATCACAGTTTTATTCAAGTGGGTTATGAACTCCCAACTTTACCCCGTATACAAATTGCTGTATCACATCAGTTACCCTTCCATTGATTGACATATTGCCTTTCTAGTGTCTGATGTATTCTGCTGTCTGTCCTATTCTCTACTATCCCCCCTCCCCTCCCCTCCCCTCCCCTCTCCTTTTCTCATCCCTGTTTAATGTAAATCTTCTTCTCAAGCTCTTCGTCCCTACCCTGTCCTTGTTTACTCCCCTTATATCAAAGGGGTCATTTGGTATTTGTTTTTTAACGATTGACTAGCTTCACTTAGCATAATCTGCTCTAATGCCATCCATTTACCTCCAAATTCTATGATTTTGTCGTTCCTTAATGCAGAGTAATACTCCATTGTTTATAAATGCCACATTTTTTTTCATCCATTCATCTATTGAAGGGCATCTAGGCTGATGCCATAATCTTGCTATAGTGAATTGTGATGCTATGAACATTGTTGTAGCAGTGTCTCTGTAACATGCTCTTATTAGGTCTTTAGGGAATAGACCGAGAAGGGGAATAGCTGGGTCAAACGGTGGTTCCATTCCCAGCTTTCCAAGAAATCTCCATACTGGTTTCCAAATTGACTGCACCAATTTGCAGTCCCACCAGCAATGAACAAGAGTACCCTTTTCCCCGCATCCTCTCCAGCACTTATTGTTATTTGACTTCCTAATGGCTGCCAATCTTACTGGAGTGAGGTGGTATCTTAGGGTAGTTTTGATTTGCATTTCTCTAACTGCTAGCGATGGTGAGCATTTTTTCATGTACTTATTGATTGATTGTATGTCCTCCTCTGAGAACTGTCTGTTCAGGTCCTTGGCCCATTTATTGATTGGGTTATTTGTTATCTTATTGTCTAATTTTTGAGTTCTTTGTATATTCTGGTTATTAGGGCTCTATCTGAAGTGTGTGGATTAAAGATTTGTTCCCAGGATGTAGGCTCCCTGTTTATCTCTCTTATTGTTTCTTTTGCTGAGAAAAACTTTTTAGTTTGAGTAAGTCCCATTTGTTGATTCTAGTTGTTAACTCTTGCGCTATGGGTGTCCTATTGAGGAATTTGGGGCCCGATCCCACAGTATGTAGATCATAACCAACTTTTTCTTCTATCAGATGCCGTGTATCTGATTTAATATCAAGCTCCTTAATCCATTTTGAGTTAACTTTTGTGCATGGCGAGAGATAGGGGTTCAGATTCATTTTGATGCAAATAGATTTCCAGTTTTCCCAGCACCATTTGTTGAAGATGCTATCCTTCCTCCATTGCATGCTTTTAGCCCCTTTATCAAATATAAGATAGTTGTAGTTTTGTGGATTGGTTTCTGTGTCCTCTATTCTGTACCATTGGTCCACCCGCCTGTTTTGGTACCAGTACCATGCTGTTTTTGTTACTATTGCTCTGTAGTATAGTTTGAATCGTATTCAAATACATATCAAAAAAATTATACATCATGATCAAGTAGGATTCATCCCTGGGATGCAAGGCTGGTTCAATATACGGAAATCAATAAATGTTATTCACCACATCAATAGACTTAAAAATAAGAACCATATGATCATCTCGATAGATGCAGAAAAAGCATTCGACAAAGTACAGCATCCCTTTATGTTCAAAACTTTAGAAAAATTAGGGATAACTGGAACATACCTTAACATTGTAAAAGCAATCTACGATAAGCCACAGGCCAGCATCATTCTGAATGGAGAAAAATTGAAGGCATTCCCTCTAAGATCTGGTACAAGACAGGGATGCCCTCTCTCACCACTTCTGTTCAACATAGTCCTCGAAACACTGGCCAGAGCAATTAGACAGACGAAAGAAATTAAAGGCATAAAAATAGGAAAAGAAGAACTTAAATTATCACTATTTGCAGATGATATGATCCTATACCTAGCAGACCCAAAAGGGTCTACAAAGAAGCTATTAGAGCTAATAAATGAATTCAGCAAAGTGGCAGGATATAAGATCAACACGCATAAATCAAAGGCATTCCTGTATATCAGTGACAAATACTCTGAAACGGAAATGAGGACAACTACTCCATTCACAATATCCCCCCAAAAAATAAAATACTTGGGAATCAACCTAACAAGAGAGGTGAAAGATTTATATAATGAAAATTATAGAACCCTAAAGAAAGATATTGAAGAAGACCTTAGAAGATGGAAAAATATACCCTGCTCATGGATAGGTAGAACTAACATCATCAAAATGGCGATATTACCGAAAGTTCTCTATAAGTTCAATGCAATGCCAATCAAAATCCCAATGGAATTTCTTGTAGAAATAGATAAAAGAATCATGAAATTCATATGGAATAATAAAAGACCCAGAATAGCAAAAACAATGCTAAGCAGGAAGTGTGAATCAGGCAGTATAGCGATGCAGAAGGATCTTACAGAGAGCAGAGGTTGGAGACTGAGGTGGAACAGTACTGTTACAGAGAGCAGAGTTTGGATACTGGGGTACAGAAAGATCGTTGCAGAGAAACGAGTTTTCAGACTGAGGTGCATAGGGACTGTTGGAAATTACAGAGGTTGGAGACTGGTGTGCAGAAGGACTGTTACAGAGAGCAGAGGTTGGAGACTGGGGTTCAGCAGGACTGATACAGAAAGCAGAGATTGGAGACTAGGGTGCAGAAGGACCGCTGCAGAGAGTAGAGTTCGGAGACTTCAATACAGGAGGACTTTTCAGAGAGCAGAGTTTGGAGAATGGTTTATAGATGAATTGTTTCAGTGCAAATGTTGAAGACTGGGGTTCAGAAGAACTTTTGCAGAGAGCAGCGTTTGGAGACTGGGTTGTAGAAGAACTGTCGCAGAGAAAAGAGGTTGGAGACTGAGGTGCAGAAAAAATGCTACAGAGAGCAAAGGTTTTAGACTGGGGTGCAGAATTACTGATACAGAAAGCAGAGGTTGAGACTGGGTGCAGAAGGACCGTTACAGACAGCGGAGGTTGAAGACTGTGTTACAGAATGACTGTTGCAGAGTCCAGAGGTTAGAGAATGGGGTGCAGAAGGACTGTTACAGAGAGCAGAGGTTAGAGAATGGGGTGCACAAGTAAGGTTGCAGAGTTCAGAGGTTGGAGACAGAGGTGCAGAAGGACTGTTACAGAGAGCATAGGTTGGAAACCGTGGTTCAGAAGGACTTACACAGAAAACAGAGGTTTGAGACTGGGGTGCAGACGAACCGTTACAGAGAGCAGATGTTGGAGACTGGGGCACATAAGGATCGTTTTGGAGAGCAGAGGTTGGAGAAAGGGGTGCAGAAGGTCGGTTGCAGAGAGCAGAGGTTGGAGACGGAGGTGCAGAAAAATAGTTACAGAGAGTAGATGTTTGAGACTAAAGGGCAGAAGGATCATTGAAGAGAACAGAAGTTGGATACTGAGTTTCAGAAGAATCATTGAAGACAGCAGAGGTGGAAACTGGGCTGCAGAAGGATCGTTACAGAGAGAAGAGGTGGGAGACTGCGGTGCAGAAGGACTATTACAGAGAGCACAGGTTGGAGACTGGTGTGCAGAAGGAATGTTGCAGAAAGCAGAGGTTGGAGACTGGGGTGAAGAAGGACTGTTGCAGAGAACAGAGGTTGGAGACTGAGATGCAGAAGGACTGTTACACAGAGCAGACTTTGGAGTCTCGGGTGAAGAATTATGATACAGAAAGCAGAAGTGTGAGACTGGGGTGCAGAAGCACCGTTACAGAGAGCAGAGGTTGCAGACTGGCGTGCAGAAGGACTGTTTAAGAGAGCAGAGTTTGGAAACTGGGGGGCATAATGCTTGCAACAGAGAGCAGAGGTTGGAGACTGGGTGTCACAAGGAATGTTATAGAGAGCAGAGTTTTGAGGCTGAGTTGCAGAAGGATTTTACAGAGAGCAGTGGTTGGTGACTGTGGGGCAGGATGAATATTACAGAGAGCAGTGATTAGAGACTGGGGTGCAGAAGGATCTTGCAGAGAGCAGAGGTTTCAGACTAAGGTGCAGAAGGACTGTAACATAGAGCAGAGTTTGGAGACTTAGGTGCATCAGGACTGTTACAGAGAGCAGAGTTTGGTGACTGAGGTGCAGAAGGACTGTTACAGAAAGCAGAGGTTGGAAATTGTGGTAGAGGGACCGTTACAGAGAGCAGAGGTTGGAGACTGAGGTATAGAAAGACTGTAACAGAGAGCAGAGGTTGGAGAATATGGTGCAGAAGGACTGTTAAGGAGAGCAGAGGTTGGAGACTGGGGTGCAGAAGGATTGTTACACAGAGCAGAGGTTGGAGCCTGGGGTTACGAAGGACTGTTACACAGAGAAGAGGTTGAAGACTGGGGTGTAGAAGGACTGTTGCAGAGGGCAGAATTTAAAGTCTGAGGTGCAGAAGGACTGTTGAGAAGAGGAGACGTTGGAGACTGGGGTGCAGAAGGATCGTTGCAGAGAGCAGAGGTTGAAGACTGAGGTGCAAAAAGACTGTTACAGAGAGCAGAGGTTGGAGACTGGGGTTCAGAAGGCCTGTTACAGAGAGCAGAGTGTGGAGAAGGGCCCTAGAATGACTGTTACAGATCACAGAGTTTGGAGACTGGGTTGAAGAAGGATCTAACAGAGAGCAGATGTTGGGGACCCAAGTGCAGAAGGACTGTTACAGAGAGTAGAGGTTGGACTGAGGTACAAAAGGATCATAGCAGAGAACAGCGTTTTAAGACTGAGGTGCAGAAGAACTGTTGCAGAGACCACAGGTTTTAGATTGGGGTGCAGAAGGACTCTTGCAGAGAGCAGAGATTGGAGACTGGGGTGTAGAAGGCTTCTCATAGAGAATAGACTTTGGAGACTGGGGTGCAAAAGGCCTGTTACAAAGAGGAGAGTTGGAAGAAGTTGTGCAGAAGGACTGTTAGAGAAGGCAGAGTTGGGAGACTGGGTTGCAGAAGTATCTTACAGAGAGCAGATGTTGGAGACTGAGGTGTAGAATGATCGTTGCAGAGAGATGAGTTTGGAGACTGGGGTGCACAAGGCCTGCTACAGAGAGCAGAGTTTGGAGACTGGGGTGCAGAAGGCGTGTTAAAGAGAGCAGAGGTAGAAGGCTGGCGTGCAGAAAGACTGATATTGAGAAAAGAGTTAGGAGACTGGGTGGCAAAAGGATCTTATAGAGAGCAGAGTTTGGAGACTGAGGTGAAGGAGGACTGTTACAGAGAGCAGTGGTTGGAGACTGGGGTTCATATGGATCCTGCAGAAAGAAGAGGTTTCAGACTGAGGTGTAGATCTAGTGTTACAGAGAGAAGAGGTTGGAGACTGAGGTGCAGAATGACTGTTACAGGGACCAAATTTTGGAGACTGTGTTGCAGAAGGATCTTATATAGAGCAGAGTTTGGAGACTGAGATGCAGAAGGACTGTTACAGAGAGCAGATGTTGACGTCTTGGGTGCAGAAGGATTGTTGCAGAGAGCAAAATTTTCAGACTGAGGTGCAGAAGGACTTTTGTAGAGAGCAGATGTTTTAGACTGGGGTGCAGAAGGTTCGTTGCAGAGAGCAGAAGTTGGAGACTGCAGTACAGAAGGACTGTTCCAGAGAACACAGGATGGATACTAGGGTACACAAGGACATTTTCAGAGAGCAGATTTTTGATACTGTTGTTCAGAAGGACTGTTTCAGAGAGCAGAAGTTGTAGAATGGGGTGCAGAAGGACTTTGGAGAGAGCAGAGGTTGGAGACTGAGGTGCAGAAGGACGGAGAAAGAAAGCATAGGTTGGAAACTGGTGTGCAAAAGGACCTTTACAGAGAGCAGAGTTTGGAGACTGGGGAGCAGTAGGAGTGTTGCAGAGTACAGAGGTTGGAGACTGGGGTGCAGCAGGACCATTTCAGAAAGCAGAGGTTTGAGACTGACGTGGAGAAGTAATATTACAGAGAGCAGAGTTTGGAAACTTGGGTCAGACCGATTTTTCAGACAGCAGAGGTTGAAGACTGGGGTGCAGAAGGATCGTTGCAGAGAGCAGAGTATAGACACTGGGGTGCAGAAGGACTGTTGCAGAGAGTAGATGTTGGAGACTGGGGTGCAGAAGGACTGTTTAGAGAGCAGATGTTTGACACTGGGGTGCAGAAGGACTCTTTCATACATCAGAGGTTGAAGACTGAGGTGGAGAAGGACTGTTACAGAGAGCAGCGTTTGGAGACTTTGCAGCAGAAGGACTGTTACACAGAGCACACGTTGCAGACTGGGGTGCAAAAGGAAATTTGCAGACAGCAGAGGTTGGAGACTGGGGTGCATAAGGACTGTTGCAGATAGCAGAGTTTGGATATGAGGTGCAGAAAAACTGTTAAAGAGAGCAGAGATTGTAGACTGGGGTGCAGAAAGACTGATACAGAAAGCAGAGGTTGGAGACTGGGGTGCAGAAGGATCGTTACAGAGAGAAGAGTTTGGAGACTGCGGTACAGAAGGATTGTTACAGAGAGTAGCGGTTTGCAAATGGGGTGCAGAATAAGTTTTGAAAGAACAGAGTTTTGAGAATGAGGTGCAGAAGGACTGTTACAGAGAGCATAGTTTTTAGACAAGGTTGCAGAAGGATCTTACAGAGAGCAGAGATTGTAGACCGAGGTGCAGCAGGACTGTTACAGAGTGCAGAGGTTGGAGACTGGGGTGAGAAGGATTGTTATAGAGAACAGACTTTGGAGACTGGGGTGCAGAAGGCTTGTTACAGAGAGGAGAGTTGGGAGAAGGCGTGCAGAAGGACTGTTACAGAGGGCAGTGTTTGGAGACTGGGTTGGAGAAAGTACTTACAAAGAGCAAATGTTGTAGAGTGCGGTGCAGAAGGACTGTTACAGAGTGTAGAGGTTGGAGACTGAGGCACAGAAGGATTGTTACAGAGAGCAGATTGTGGAGACTGGGGTGCAGAAGGACTGTTGCACACACCAGAGTTTGGAGACTTGGGTGTAGAAGGACTGTTGCAGAAATCAGAAGTTGGAATCTGGGGTGCTGACGGACTGTTGCAGAGAGCAGATGTAGGAGACTGAGATGCAGAAGGATTGTTACAAAGAGCAGATGTTTGAGACTGGCGTGCAGAAGGACTGATACAGAGAGCAGAGTTTGGAGACTGGGGTGCAGAAGGCCTGTTACAGAGAGCAGAGGTTAGAGACTGTGGTGCAGAAGGGCTGTTACAGAGTGCAGAGTTTGGAGACTGGGTTGCAGAAGGATCTTACGTAGAGCAGAGTTTGGAGTCTGAGGTGCAAAAGGACTATTACATAGAGCAGAGTTTAGAGACTGGTATGCAGAAGGATCGTTGCAGAGAGCATATGTTGGACACTGGGGTGCAGAAGGACTGTTACACAGAGCAGAGGTGGAAGACTGAGGTAAAGAAGGACTGTTACAGAGAGCATATGTGGGAGACACGCGTACAGGACTGATACAGAGCAGAAGTTGGAGACTCAGGTGCAGAAGGACCGTTGCAGAGAGCCGAGGTTCGAGACTGAGTTGCAGAAGGCTTATTATAGAGAGCAGAGTTTGGAGACTGGGGTCTAGAAGGACTGTATCAGAGAGCAGATGTTGGAGACTAAGGTGCAGAGGGACAGTTACACAGAGCACAGTTTGGAGACTGGGGTGCAGAAGGACTGATACAGAAAGCAGAGGTTGGAGACTCGGGTGTAGAAGTACCCTTACACAGAGCAGAGTTTGGAGAATGCAGTACAGAAGGACTGTTATAGAGAGCAGAGTTTTGAGACTGGAGTGGAGAAGGACTGTTGCAGAGAGCAAATATTGGAGACTGGGGTGCAAAAGGACTTTTACAGAGAGTAGAGGATGAAGACTGGGATGCAGAAGGACTTTTGAAGAGATCAGAGGTTGCAGAGTGAGTTGCAGAAGGACTGTTACAGAAGGCAGAGTTTTGAGACTGTGGTGCAAAACGACTGATACAGAAAGCAGAGGTTGGATACTGGGGTGCATAAGGACCCTTATGGAGAATAGCGGATGGAGACTGCAGTACAGAAGGACTGTTACTAAGAGCAGAGTTTGGAGACTGGGGTTCAAAAGAACTGATGTAGAGACCGGAGGTTGGAGACTGGGATGCTGAAGGATCGTTGGGGCTATCAGAGTATGGAGACTGGGGTGTAGAAGGACTGTTGCAGAGAGCAGACGTTGGAGAGTGGGGTGCAGAAGGACTTTTGCATAGAGCATAGGTTGGAGACTGAGGTACAAAACGACTGTTAAAGAGAGCAGAGGTTGAAGAATGGGGTGCAGAAGGATTATTTCAGAAAGTAGAGTTTTCAGACTGAGGTACTAAAGAACTGTTGCACAGAGAAGATGTTGGATACTGGGTTTCAGAAGGACTGCTGCAGCGAGAAGAGGTTTGAGACTAGGGTGCAGAAGGATCGTTGTAGAGAGCAGAGGTTGGAGACTGGGGTGAAGAAGGAAGTTTGCAAAAAGCTGAATTTGCAGACTGAGGTGAAGAAGGACTGATACAGAAAGCAGAGGTTTGAGACTGGGCTGCAGATGGAACTGTTGCAGAGACCAGAGGCTTGAGACTGTGGTAGAGAAGGACTGTTACAGAGAGCAGATGTTAGAGACTTGGGTGCAGAAGGATCATTGGTGCGAGCAGATTATGGAGACTGGGGTGTAGAAGGACTGTTTCAGAGAACAGAGGTTGGATTCTGAGGTTCAGAAGAACCATTGCAGAAAGCAGAGGTTGGAGACTGGGTTTCAGAAGGATCCTACAGAGAACAGAGTTTGGAAACTGAGAAGCAGAAGGACTGTTGCAAAGAGCAGAGGTTGGAGATAGGGGCACAGAAGTACTTTTGCAGAGAACAGAGATTTGAATCTGAGGTGCAGAAGGACTGTTACAGAGAGCAGAGTTTGGAGACTGTTGTGCAGAATTACTGATATATAACGCAGAGTTTGGAGACTCGGGTGCAGGAGGACTGTTACAGAGAGCAGAGATTGGACACTGCAGTACAGAAAGACTGTTACAGAGAGCAGAGGTTGAAGACTGGGGTGCAGAGGGATTTTTGCAGATAGCAGAGGTTGCAGAGTGAGGTGCAGAAAGGCTGTTACAGAAAGCAGAGTTTGAAAATTGTGGTGCAGAAGGAGTGATACAGAAAGCAGAGGTTGGAGACTGGGGTGTAGAAGGATTGTTTCAGAGAGCAGAGTTTGGAGACTGGGTTGGAGAAGGACTGTTGCAGACAGCAGATGTTGGAGACTGGGGTGCAGAAGAAATGTGACAGAGAGCGGAATTTAAAGACTGGGGTGCATATGGACTATTGCAATGAGCAGAGGTTGCAGACTGAGGTGCAGAAGGACTGATACAGACAGCAGTGTTTTGAGAATGTGGTGCAAAAAAACTGATACAGAAAGCAGAGGTTGGACAATGTAGTGCAGGAAAACCCTTACAGGGAACAGAGTTTGGAGACTGCGGTACAGAAGGACTGTTACAGAGAGCAGAGGTTTTAGACTGGGGTGCAGAATAACTATTGTAGAGATCAGAGTTTGAAGACTGGGATGCAGAAGGACCATTGCAGAAAGCAAAAGTTGGAGACTGGGTTTCAGAGATTTGAGTCTGAGGTGCAGACGGACTGTTACAGAGAGCAGAGTTTGGAGACTGTTGTGCAGAAGCACTGATACAGAAAGCAGAGTTTGGAGACTGGGGTTAAGAAGGACCCTTACAGAAAACTGAGGTTGAAGACTGCGGTACAGAAGAACTGTTGTTGAGAATAAGTTTGGAGACTGGGGTTAAGAGGGACCATTGCAGAGAGCAGAGGTTGGAAACTGGTGTGCAGAAGGAATGTTACAGAGAGCAGAGTTTGGAAACTGGGGTACAAAAGGATCTTATAGAGAGCAGAGTTTGGAGACTGGGTTGCAGAGAGACTGTTGCAGAGGAGACATTGGAGAATAAGGTGCAGAAGGATCGTTGCAGAGAGCAGATTATGAAGATGGGGGTATAAAAGGACTGTCCCAGAGAGCAGAGTTTGGAGACTGGTGTGTAGAAGGACTGTTGATGAAAGCAGTTGTAGGAGACTGAGGTTCAGAAGGACTGTTTCAGAGAGCAGAGTTTTTAAACAGGGGTGCAGAAGGACTGATACAGAGAGCAGAGATGAAGACTGAGGTGCAGAAGGAATGTTACAGAGAGAAGAGGTTGGAGACTGGGGTGCAGAAGGACTGATACTGAAAGCAGAGGTGAGAGACTGGGGTACAGAAGGACCATTACAAAGAGCAGAGGTTGGATACTGCAGTACAAAAGGACTGTTACATAGAGCAGATGTTGCAGTCTGTGGTGCAGAATGACTGTTGCAGAGAACAGAATTTGGAGACTGAGGTGCAAAAGGACCGTTGCTGAGAGCAGACATTAAAGACTAACGTGCAGAAGGATTGTTACAGAGAGTATAGTTTGGAGACTGGGGTGCAGAAGGACTGTTACAGAGAGTAGAGTTTGGAGACTTGGGTGCAGAAGGATCTTTCTTAGAGCTTACGTTGGGGACTGGGGTACAGAAGGACTTTTGCGGAGAGCAGAGTTTGGAGACTGGGGTGCATAAGGACCGTTGCTGAGAACAGATGTTGATGAATGAGGTGCAGAAGGACTGTTACAGAGAGCAGAGTTTGGAAACTGGGTTGTAGAAGTTTTTTTCAGAGAGCAAGGTTTGAAGAATGAGGTGCAGAAGAAATGTTACAGAGATCAGATGTTGGAGAGTGGGCTGCAGACGGACTGTTTAAGAGAGCAGAGCAGAGGTTGGATACTGTGGTATAGAATGACTGTTGAAGAGAGCACATGTTGAAGATTTGGGTTCAAAAAGACTGTTGCAGAGATCAGAGGTTGAAGACTGAGGTGTAGAAGGACTGTTACAGAGTGCAGATATTTGAGACTGGGATGCAGAAGGATCGTTGCAGAGAGCAGAAGTTGGAGACTGAGGTGTAGAAAGATCGTTGCAGAGAGCAGAGGTTTGAGATTGGGGTGCAGAAGGACTTTTACAGAGAGCACAGGTAGGATACTGGGGTGCAGAAGGAATGTTGCAGAGATCAGATGTTGGAGATTGTGGTGCAGGAGTACTTTTGCAGAAAGCAGAGGTTGGAGACTGAGGTGCAGAAAGACTGTTAAAGAGAGCAGATATTGGAGACTGGGGTGCAGAAAAACTTATAGAGAAAGCAGATATTGGATACTGGGGTGCAGAAGGACGGATAAAGAAAACAGAGGTTGGAGACTTTGGTATAGAAGGACTGGTATAGAGGGCAGAGGTATGACACTGGGATGAAGAACGACTGTTGCAGAGAACAGAGTTTGGAGACTGGGGTGCAGGAGGACTGTTGCAGAGAGCAGATGTTGGAGACTGGGGTGCACAAGCATCGTTGCAGAGAGTAGCTGTTGGAGACTGGGGTGAAGAATTCCTCTTACAGAGAGCACTGGTTGGAGACTGGGGTGCAGAAGGCCTGTTACAGAGAGCAGAGATTGGAGACTGGGGTGCAGAATGTGTTTCAATGAGCAGAGTAAGTCGACTAAGTTTAAAAGGGTCTTACCGAAAGCAGAGGTTGGAGACTGATGTACAGAAGGACTGTTAGAGAGAGTAGAGTTTGAAGACTGGGGTGCAGAAGGATTGTTGCAGAGAGCAGAGTTTCAGACTGAGATACAGAAGAACTGTTGCAGAGAAAAGATGTTGGAGACTGGGTGCACAAGGACTGTTGCAGAGAGCAGAGGTTGGAGACAGGATGCAGAAGGATTGTTGCAGAGAGCAGAGGTTGAAGACTGGGGTGCAGAAGGACAGATACAGAGAGCAGATGTTGAAAACTGGGATGAAGAAAGCCTGGTACAGAGAGCAGAGTTTAAAGACTGGGGTGAACGAGGACTGTAACAGAGAGCAGAGTTTGGAGACTGGGTTGCAGAAGGATCTTACAGAGAGCAGAGCTTGGAGACTGAGGTGCAGAAGGATTGATACAGAGAGCAGAGTTTGGAGACAGGGGTGCAGAAGGACTATTGCAGAGAACAGAGATT